>NC_069505.1:61172856-61200356 GCF_027579735.1 Bombina bombina | reverse complement strand
CCGGCCAGTAATACACTTTTTCATTAAAAGTGATGGAACTGCACCTTCCCAACAACATATACAGACCAAATTCACCAGGCACACATAACTAGATAAAATAAGTAATCAACCACAAACCATCCACAGAAACCACATTCCAATACCTATTTTGGCCTTTAAAAAAACACTTTCATGAAAAGTGATGGAACGGCGCCTTAACAACATATACAGACCAAATTAACCATCCACATATAACTAAATGTGATAAGTGTAATCAACCACAAACCATCCACAGAAACCATGTTTCAATACCTGTTCTGGCCTGTAATACGCTTTTTCATGAGAAGTGACGGAACGGCACCTTCCCAGCAACATATACAGACCAGATTCACCAGCCACACATAACTAGATTAAATAAGTGTAATCAAACCACAAACCATCCACAGAAATCACGTTCCAATACCGGTTCCGGCCTGTAATACACTTTTTCATGAAAAGTGACGGAACGGCACCTTACCAGCAAACTAGATACATCAAATTCACCAGTCACGCATTGCTAAATGTAATGAGTGTAATCAGCCACAAAGCATCCACAGAAACCTCTTTATAATAATATCTGTTCCGGCATGAAATACACTTTTTCATTAAAAGTAATGGAACGGCACCTTCCCAACAACATATACAGACCAAATTCACCAGACACACATAACTAGATAAAATAAGTGTAATCAACCACAAACCATCCACAGAAACCACGTTCCAATAAAGGTTACGGCTTTTAAAGCGATTTTTCATGAAAAAAAGTGACGGAACGGCACCTTCTCAACGACATATACAAACCACATTAACCATCCACATATAACTAAATGTGATAAGTGCAATCAACGACAAACCATCCACAGAAACCATGTTTCAATACCCATTCCGGCCTGTAAAAGATTTTTCATGAAGTGACGGAACGGCACCTTCCCAGCAAACCAGATACATTATATTCACCAGTCACACATAACTAGATGTGATAAGTGTAATCAACCACAAACCATCCTACAGAAACTACGTTCCAATATCCGTTCCGGCCTGTAGCACACTTTTTCATGAAAAGTGATGGAACGGCAGCTTCCCAGCAACATATACAGTCCAAATTCACCAGCCACACAACTATACGAATATGTGATAAGTGTAATCAACCACAAACCACCCACAGAAACCACGTTCCAATACCGGTTCCGGCCTGTAATACACTTTTTCATGAAAAGTGATGGAACGGCACCTTCCCAGCAAACCAGATACATCAAATTCACCAGTCACACATAACTATATGTGATAAGTGTAATCAACCACAAACCAGGTTCCAAAACCCGTTACGGCCTGTAACACACTTTTTCATGAAAAGTGATGGAACGGCACCTTCCCAGCAACATGTAAAGACTAAATTCAACAACAAAACATAACTAGATGTGATAAGTGTAATCAGCCACAAACCATCCACAAAAACCACATTCCAATACCTGTTCTGGCCGGTAATACGCTTTTTCATGAAAAGTGACGGAACGGCACCTTAACAACATATAAAGACCAAATTCACCAGCCACATAACTAAATGTGATAAGTGTAATCAACCACAAACCATCCCACAGAAACCATGTTTCAATAATTGTTCCGGCCTGTAATATGCTTTTTCATGAGAAGTGACAGAACGGCACCTTCCCAGCAAAAGATACATCACATTCACCAGTCACACATGACTAGATAAAATAAGTGTAATCAACCACAAACCATCCACAGAAACCACGTTCCAATACCCGTTCCGACCTGTAAAACGCTTTTTCATGAAAATTGACGGAACGGCACCTTATCAGCAAACCAGATACATCACATTCACCAGTGACACATGACTAAATGTATAAAGTGTAATGAGCCACAAACCATCCACAGAAACCACATTATGATATCTGTTCCAGCCTGTAATACGCTTTTCATGAAAATTGATGGAACAACACCTTCCCAGCAACATATACAGACCAAATTCACCAGCCACATATAACTAGATGTGATAAGTGTAATCAACCACAAACCATCCACAGAAACCACGATCCAATAACCGTTCCGGACTTTAAAACGATTTTTCATGGAAAGTGACAGAACGGCTCCTTCCCAGCAAACCAGATACATCAAACCACATAACTAAATGTGATAAGTGTAATCAACCACAAACCATCCACAGAAACCATGTTTCAATAATTGTTCCGGCCTGTAATATGCTTTTTCATGAGAAGTGACGGAACGGCACCTTCCCAGCAAAAGATACATCACATTCACCAGTCACACATGACTAGATAAAATAAGTGTAATCAACCACAAACCATCCACAGAAACCACGTTCCAATACCCGTTCCGACCTGTAAAACGCATTTTCATGAAAATTGACGGAACGGCACCTTATCAGCAAACCAGATACATCACATTCACCAGTCACACATGACTAAATGTATAAAGTGTAATGAGCCACAAACCATCTGTTCCAGCCTGTAATACGCTTTTCATGAAAATTGATGGAACAGCACCTTCCCAGCAACATATACAGACCAAATTCACCAGCCACATATAACTAGATGTGATAAGTGTAATCAACCACAAACCATCCACAGAAACAACGATCCAATAACCGTTCCAGACTGTAAAACGCTTTTTCATGAAAAGTGACGGAACGGCGCCTTATCAACAACATACTAATAAGGTATACCAAAGCGCCAACTATACGAAGGCTGGGTCTGGACCAAATGCAATATTATCAAACGATTACAATAAACAATTTGAGTACACAAATAAGTTAAAAACATGAATCCATGTATAAACAATCAAATTTATACAACAATAGCTAAATGAATAGTTAAAACAAATAGTTATGTAACAGATATAGCATTTAAAATTGTGCAAACATTGCTCTTAAAAATATTCCTAAAAAATTCCAAATTTAGTATAAGGCTCACAACAGAAATTCAACTTTGTGTTTACCACATACACATAATAGGTGAAATATATTAGTCAGTTATATAATATTATCTAACCAATAATGTTCTCAATTTTATGCAATGCTCCTAAATATTGCCAATAGTTACTAATGTGTAAGGCTCTGAATGTGACTGGTGAATTTGGTTTGCTGGGAAGGTGCCGTTTCGTCACTTTTCATGAGAAATCGCTTTACAGGCTGGAACGGGTATTGGAACGTGGTTTCTGTGGATGGTTTGTGGTTGATTACACTTATCACATCTAGTTATGTGTGGCTGGTGAATTTGGTCTGTATATGTTAAAAGGAAGGTGCCGTTCCGACACTTTTCATGAAAAAGTGTTTTAAAAGCCGGAACCTTTATTGGAACGTGGTTTCTGTGGATGGTTTGTGGTTGATTACACTTATTTTATCTAGTTATGTGTGTCTGGTGAATTTGGTCTGTATATGTTGTTGGGAAGGTGCCGTTCGATTACTTTTAATGAAAAAGTGTATTACATGCCGGAACAGATATTATAAAGAGGTTTCTGTGGATGCTTTGTGGCTGATTACACTCATTACATTTAGCAATGCGTGACTGGTGAATTTGATGTATTCTAGTTTGCTGGTAAGGTGGCGTTCCGTCACTTTTCAGGCATTGAAATGTGGTTTCTGTGGATGGTTTGTGGCTGATTACACTTATTATATTTAGTCATTGGTTACTTGTGAATTTGGTGTATCTGGTTTTATAAGAAGGTGCTGTACCGGGCTGTTAGGTTTGGTTCCAGACACTATTTTGGTAGTTAAAGGGTTAATTAATTATATCACAAAGATTATTTTTCCTAAAATTGTTCTCAAGAGTCTAACACATCCCATTATATTTTGAATCAATTTCCTTCATAAAAGGCCTGTTCCGTTCCGGCATTTACATCGTCCATTAAATTAAGTCTATTATCCAGCTCTTTAAATTGCCAAGATGTTCTTTTAAAAATCAGATTATATTGATATACCATACTCATATAGTCATAATTATTAATGGTCAAAATCTAGGAGCCAAAATGTTTTGTCAATCCTTGTGTGTGTATATATATATATATATATATATATATATATATACACACACACACACACACCTTATAAAACCAGATCCAAAGCAATAACGCACTGGGAGCTAGATGGTTATTGGTGCCTCTTGTCATTGGCTCAGCTAGGTCCCACTAGTGCATTGTTGCTCTGCAGCTGACTTTGCAGGAGTTAAACACATAATTATATACAATCTATAGTATAATAATATAAGGCTCTAACAAATTACAGAATATTTTATTTTGCCTGTGTTACTATTTATCACCAGCTATACTGTGCACACACCTAACGAGTGCTCACCACATATACAGAACATTAAACTTATGATTAACTCCTTCAGAGTCCTACAATAAAGGTACAAGCGTTATTACAATAGACTTGTTTGTCTGCCGCCATCGTCACCACATGAGCAAACTAATTATATAATATGGACTATTTAGCAAGATCTGTTATTACCTTCCTCTGTAGACTTTCTCCTCTCAGCGCCGCTCCCCCTTTTCTTCTCGGACATGACAGCAACTCAAATAGCGCAGCTGACCTTGTAAAATAACGTATGTGTCCCCTCTGGCTACTCACTGGTGCCCGGACCTCTATGGCACCATAACCTACCACTTACTATACACGGAGCCCACCTACCGGCCCATGACTACTATACACCGCCCCTGTGTACAAATCCAAATTCCTCAGATTCTAGCGCTGAAACTCCAGTCGACGTCTTGTTCAAATGTCCCGCGCCCGCTCTCTGTCTCCGGAAGCGGAAGTGACGCAAAATTTACGCGACCGCCATGTTGTGTGTGGCGGAAGTGGCGGAAGTGACGGCAAAAGGAGCGCGGTTGTCAGTGTCACCCGGAAGAGACGTGGCAAGAAGAATTTGTGAAGATGGCATAGAGAGGAAATAGGAGGACACTGAATAGAAGGTGAATTCTGAACGAGAGGAGAGATAAAAGGACCGCTGTAGGTGAGTGTGAGGTGTTTACTGAGGTGAGGGAGCATTATCACCTTATCCCTGAGACAGGCTATTGAGGGATCACTAAATAGCAGCCTTACACACCTGAGTGAGTTGGCTCCACAGGATAATATAGGAATTGAGGAGTTTCCTCTTTCCTGGGCAAGTCATTGTATCCTGGTGACTAAATTTAGATTTTGTACACTTTATTTAATATATTATTTGCTATTTGGGGTACATGGCATAACTTGTTATTTAGAGCCTGTCAATAAACAAACATGGAAGTAGTAAATATCGTCTGGCAGGAAATTTACTTATAGACCACATCCCATCTTAAAATATATATCCCAGCTAAATTTTAGCTTGAAAATGTGATGTGTACACACAATCTAAGTCAGAGCCATAGCAGCAAGGCACTACTGGGAGTTATCAGAACACATCTAATGAGACAATGACAAGGGACGTGCGTAGCTACAAATCACTAGCTAGCTCCCAGTAGCATAACTCCCAATATTTGTGGCTAGGAATTAAAGAGCCTGGAGGTTGAGGAGGGTCCCTTTGTCATTTTGTGAGAGAGTCTGTGTCAGAAAGTGCGGATCATGAGCAAATAGTGTGTGGGGTTATGGCCATTTCTTCGTAGTCAGTGGGACTGTGTTGGGGCAGTTTGTGGGCGTGTCTAGGAAGTTTGTGAGTGGGACACAGCTCAGAATCAAGGACTACCTCTCAAATAGGGACATTTGTGAGCTCTGTAGTAGTGCATTGCTAATCCTGAGCCAACCAAAATATCTTTAAAGGGTTTAGTAAAACTGAGGCTGTGGGTATTTTACATAAAATGGAAAATTCAAGAACAAGGGGTCATGAGCTCAAGCTAAAGGGTAGTAGATTCAGGAGTAATTTGAGGAAGCATTTCTTTACAGAAAGAGTGATTGATTTATGGAATATACTTCCTCAAGAGGTAGTAGCAACAAACACTGTGGGGGACTTTAAAAATGCATGGGACAAGCATAGGGCTATCCTACGAACTAGATAAGTTTATACTGTTAGGTAAGGTCGGGCAGACTTGCTGGGCCTATGGCTCTTATCTGCCGTCAATATCTATGTTTCTATGTTTCTAAAGGATACCAAGGGATCAAAGTCAATTTAAAGGGACATGAAACCGCAATCTTGTCATTCATGATTAACATACGGTTGCCACCTCGGCCAAGTTTTCTTGGACACTTATGAGTTACACATGTTGTAGGGTGTGCAGAGACATGTATTGTGCTGTTCATCATTACTATTCATTTGCTTCTCAGGAGGCACAATACATGTCCCGCCCTGCTTACCCTGCAGCATGTGTAACTCATCAAGTGTCCTGGAAAACATGGCCAATGTGGCAACCCTAGATTCACATAGACTCTAGAGCATACAGTTTTAAACTTTCCAATTTACTTCTGTTTTCTAATTTGCTTTGTTCGTTGGATATCTTTTGTTGAAGAAGTAGCAATGCACTACTGGGAGCTATTTGAACACAACGTGTGAGCCAATGACATGAGTGATATGTATGTATGCATATGTGTGTGTGTATGTATATACAGTGTGTGTGTATATGTGTGTGTGTGTATGTATATATATATATATATATATATATATATATATATATATATATATATATATATATATATATATATATATATATATATATATATCTATATATATATATATCTCTTCCAAAGAGCACCTAATGGGTTTTCAAATTAAAATCAATTTCAAAACATTTGTAAATTGCACAATAACTAATTTATCAAATGCACGTTGACACGGAACCTTCCACTATACCTTGCTTTGGAACAGTTTCATATTGGTATTTTTTAAACACTTTTTTTATTTGTTTCAAGTGTCATTTTGTGTCTGTTTTCTTTTGTGTCTTTATGACAATGTTAACAGTCTTTTGTATTCTCAGTTCTCGTGTTAATAAACCAGATCACACTTTTATTGTTTGCACACTCTCTTTTATTGTTTGTTTTATATCTGTCTCTAAATGTCCTCAGCAGAAGAGATAAAAAGGGGAAAACCTAGGTTCCAATATGACTTATGTCTTCAATATTTATATCATTTTTAAAAATATTTCTATTTACTGTTCTCAGGCTAATCTTTGCTTTGAATATATCACTATAACTACCATTTATTTACTGTTTAATCTTCCTTTGAGTAGAAAAAGATATTTGGCAGTCAATAATGAATTAATTAAATGGCCATAATAGTCGGGAAAATGTTATGTTAAGATTTGTTAAAACATTAATTTTTAAGACTAGCAACCCTGCACCTCTCTACCTGTTAACCCCCCCCATCAGCAATCCAATCAGCAATGCTAGTTACACATCATGTGACTAGTGCTGCTGATTGGATCAGCAGCGTTTTAAACTCTAGACCAGCAGAGCTCTGCGGGCCCCAAGCGGTACGTCTGCTGTATATTAACCCCTTCGCAGGGGCTTAATCAATCATTAGTGCAGTTCAATAGTCTTTAATTGTCACATGGGAACAGTCAGGATATTGGTTGTGCTGAGACTTTTGTATTTTATTTGACAGTAAATTCAACATTAAACTTTCACGCAATTTTAAATAACTTTCCAATTTACTTCTGTTGTCAAATTTCCTTTGTACTATTGATATCCTGTGTTTAAGAGTAAACCTAGGTAAGCTCAGGAGCAGCAATGCACTACTGGGAGCTAGCTGCTGATTGATGGCTGCATATATATGCCTCTTGTTGTTGGCTCAGCTAACTCCCAGTAGTGCATTGCTGCTCCTTCAGTAAATGATACTAAGAGAATGAAGCAAATATAATAGAATTAAACTAAAAAAAAAAATTACATTGTGTATCTTAATAATAAAAGTTTAATTTTGACTTTACTGTGTCTTTAGCTAGAATACCTTTTGACAGCGATGAAACTAAACACAACCTGCTATACTGTGTTTTGTATGCAATGTGGGCGTTACCTAGGGACCACTCTGCAATAATAAAACACTCTAACAATATATAATTACATTAACTTGTTCCTTTAAATAATTTACCCATAATATTCACTCCGGCTGGTTTGTACATCAGATTCTTTACCTGCTGCCTTGTCAGGCTGATCTGATTTAGGGTCCATGGGACTTAAAGGTACAATTAAAGCAGTGCTTGACAAATATGTTCAAAATCTAGGAGCCAGCCCAAAAATCTAGGAGCCAGGTATTTTCTGTGTGTATGTATATATGTGTGTGTGTGTGTGTATATATGTATATATATATATATATATATATATATATATATGTATGTATGTGTGTGTATATATATATATATATATATATATATATATATATATATATATATATATATATATATATATAATAAAGCAGAGAAAGCGCACTCTCACGTAAAAGGCATCTACCAGGGTGCAGGTCGGTTTGTTACAGAATAGGTGAAACTTGCACTCACTGGATTTTTAGAAAAGGTGCTTTATTTAGCACAAAAAAGTGACGTTGCGGGGATCAATCACCCCTTCATCAGACCCTGATGAAGGGGTGATTGATCCCCGAAACGTCACTTTAGCACAAAAAAAGTGACGTTTCGGGGATCAATCACCCCTTCATCAGACCCTGATGAAGGGGTGATTGATCCCAGAGACGTCACTTTTTTGTGCTAAATAAAGCACCTTTTCTAAAAATCCAGTGAGTGCAAGTATATATGTATATATATATATATATATATATATATATATATATATATATATATATATATATATATATATATATATATATATATATATATATATATATATATATATATATATATATATATATATATATATATATATATATATATATATATATATATATATATATATATATATATATAATAAAGCAGAGAAAGCGCACTCTCACGTAAAAGGCATCTACCAGGGTGCAGGTCGGTTTGTTACAGAATAGGTGAAACTTGCACTCACTGGATTTTTAGAAAAGGTGCTTTATTTAGCACAAAAAAGTGACGTTGCGGGGATCAATCACCCCTTCATCAGACCCTGATGAAGGGGTGATTGATCCCCGAAACGTCACTTTAGCACAAAAAAAGTGACGTTTCGGGGATCAATCACCCCTTCATCAGACCCTGATGAAGGGGTGATTGATCCCAGAGACGTCACTTTTTTGTGCTAAATAAAGCACCTTTTCTAAAAATCCAGTGAGTGCAAGTATATATGTATATATATATATATATATATATATATATATATATATATATATATATATATATATATATATATATATATATATATATATATATAAAATAAAGCAGAGAAAGCGCACTCTCACGTAAAAGGCATCTACCAGGGTGCAGGTCGGTTTGTTACAGAATAGGTGAAACTTGCACTCACTGGATTTTTAGAAAAGGTGCTTTATTTAGCACAAAAAAGTGACGTTGCGGGGATCAATCACCCCTTCATCAGACCCTGATGAAGGGGTGATTGATCCCCGAAACGTCACTTTAGCACAAAAAAAGTGACGTTTCGGGGATCAATCACCCCTTCATCAGACCCTGATGAAGGGGTGATTGATCCCAGAGACGTCACTTTTTTGTGCTAAATAAAGCACCTTTTCTAAAAATCCAGTGAGTGCAAGTATATATGTATATATATATATATATATATATATATATATATATATATATATATATATATATATATATATATATATATATATATATATATATATATATATATATATATATATATATATACAGGGAGTGCAGAATTATTAGGCAAATGAGTATTTTGACCACATCATCCTCTTTATGCATGTTGACTTACTCCAAGCTGTATAGGCTCGAAAGCCTACTACCAATTAAAGTGAAGGTCAATTCTGCCGTCCAGGATCGCATATTTCAATGTATACTAAAAAATCAATATGATGTTCATTCACCAAAATATATTAAAAAACAATAATAACCTTTATTTTTCACTTGTTGTACCCGCTCCGTTGATGCTTCACAATCCGCCCGCCATACAACATTCTGTGATTGACATATTTGATGTCCTATTGGTATTTTAACCCCATGGCGTCCAGCCCCTTTTCCCTTTCGTCATCGTTACCCTATGCGCATGCGTTTATAGAAACAGCGCATCATCATCGGCATGCTCGTTCATGTAACGCGCATGCGTTTTCTGTTCTAACACTATTTACATTGATTCGTCAGCACAGTGTCGGTGCTCATTGTTGCTGACAGTATACCTGCTCCCATGCCACTGCAGCTGTCAGCCGTGCCCAGAATTTGGAACGTTATTTATGGCACCTATGGAACGCATGCGCCGTGGATCGGAGGATACGCATGCGCAGTGCAAAACGATCGCGGGTGGACGAGCGTAGTCCTCTTCGAAACTACAAAGCAACGTCAACACAATCGAATAAGGAAGTGTGGAGGGGGCGGAGGATAAGGCAAAAACGGAGGTATAATAAATAAACTATTTATATGTATAGGAATATTTTTTGGGACATATGAAATAAGCGATTAAAATAAATTAAACATTCTTTATTAAAATAAGTATAGTATATAAGAAAAATTGACCTTCACTTTAAGCATATTAGGTGATGTGCATCTCTGTAATGAGAAGGGGTGTGGTCTAATGACATCAACACCCTATATCAGGTGTGCATAATTATTAGGCAACTTCCTTTCCTTTGGCAAAATGGGTCAAAAGAAGGACTTGACAGGCTCAGAAAAGTCAAAAATAGTGAGATATCTTGCAGAGGGATGCAGCACTCTTAAAATTGCAAAGCTTCTGAAGCGTGATCATCGAACAATCAAGCGTTTCATTCAAAATAGTCAACAGGGTCGCAAGAAGCGTGTGGAAAAACCAAGGCGCAAAATAACTGCCCCTGAACTGAGAAAAGTCAAGCGTGCAGCTGCCAAGATGCCACTTGCCACCAGTTTGGCCATATTTCAGAGCTGCAACATCACTGGAGTGCCCAAAAGCACAAGGTGTGCAATACTCAGAGACATGGCCAAGGTAAGAAAGGCTGAAAGACGACCACCACTGAACAAGACACACAAGCTGAAACGTCAAGACTGGGCCAAGAAATATGTCAAGACTGATTTTTCTAAGTTTTTATGGACTGATGAAATGAGAGTGAGTCTTGATGGGCCAGATGGATGGGCCCGTGGCTGGATTGGTAAAGGGCAGATAGTTCCAGTCCGACTCAGATGCCAGCAAGGTGGAGGTGGAGTACTGGTTGGGCTGGTATCATCAAAGATGAGCTTGTGGGGCCTTTTCGGGTTGAGGATGGAGTCAAGCTCAACTCCCAGTCCTACTGCCAGTTTCTGGAAGACACCTTCTTCAAGCAGTGGTACAGGAAGAAGTCTGCATCCTTCAAGAAAAACATGATTTTCATGCAGGACAATGCTCCATCACACGCGTCCAAGTACTCCACAGCGTGGCTGGCAAGAAAGGGTATAAAAGAAGAAAATCTAATGACATGGCCTCCTTGTTCACCTGATCTGAACCCCATTGAGAACCTGTGGTCCATCATCAAATGTGAGATTTACAAGGAGGGAAAACAGTACACCTCTCTGAACAGTGTCTGGGAGGCTGTGGTTGCTGCTGCACGCAATGTTGATGGTGAACAGATCAAAACACTGACAGAATCCATGGATGGCAGGCTTTTGAGTGTCCTTGCAAAGAAAGGTGGCTATATTGGTCACTGATTTGTTTTTGAATGTCAGAAATGTATATTTGTGAATGTTGAGATGTTATATTGGTTTCACTGGTAAAAATAAATAATTGAAATGGGTAAATATTTGTTTTTTGTTAAGTTGCCTAATAATTATGCACAGTAATAGTCACCTGCACACACAGATATCCCCCTAAAATAGCTATAACTAAAAACAAACTAAAAACTACTTCCAAAACTATTCAGCTTTGATATTAATTAGTTTTTTGGGTTCATTGAGAACATGGTTGTTGTTCAATAATAAAATTAATCCTCAAAAATACAACTTGCCTAATAATTCTGCACTCCCTGTGTATGTATATGTATATATATATATATATATATATATATATATATATATATATATATATATATATATATATATATATATATATATATATATATATATATCTATATATCCCTCAGTTTACGCCGGGGTTAGGTTCCAGAAGGAATGGTTGTAAATTGAAACACGGTTTATAATGTAAGTCAATGGGAAGTAAGGGAGATAGGTTCCAGGCCCCTCTTAAAATTGTCATAAGTAACACCTAATACATTATTTTAAAAGCTTTGAAATGAAGATTTTAAATGCTAGGCAGCATTATAAACCTAATAAAATAATCACACAACACAGAATATACAGGTATAAATGAACAAAAACATTTGCTAAACAGCATTATAAACCTAATAAAATAATCACACAACACAGACTTCACTTGCATTTTTCTGCAAACAGTTCTTTCTATGCATTCCAATCTGGACTGAGTTATAGACAGGAAGATCTTGTTCCTTTGAAATCTGCTCGATAGCTCAGGTCTGGTTAAACTGATTAATTTCGGCTTGTTTGGCTTTGCTGCAATATATATATTTGTGTGTATGAAAGCATAAAGAGGCTAGAGAAAATTTCATAAATCACAACAAAACAGTTTTAAAACAAGACCACTTTAACAGTGCACATGAAGACAGTAAACAGATTGTAGTACAACTAGGAGGAGAGAGATGTAATATGATTGATTATAAAAATAAACTTTTCCAGCAATCACTGTGTAGAATGTAGAATTACACTATTTCTAGGGCAGTGGAAAAAACACAGGGAAATTTGGAGTTAAATAGGGATATCAAATAATGAAAGGCCATTGCAAAGTTTGATTTTTACAACACATTTGCCATTAAGTTTAAAAAAAAAAAACTTTGCAGTATATTTTCATTACTTGATTTCCCTATTTTCCTCAAATGTTTCCTGTGTTTTTCCACTGCCCTAGAAATACTGGAATGCATTGGCAGATGGGGGGGGGGGGGGGGGGGGAATACAGGAATAATTGGAGGGAAATAAAAAAAAGTGAAAATAAATTGCAGTTTTTCGGCAGCTTCCTTTGGCTGTCTGCCCAGAGCACAATTGCAACAAATGTAGCCAATTACTGTTACGTTCTCAAATAGGAGTCTGAAATAACTTGTGCAGCACTTTTTTATGTTAGTTCACAGAATAATATAGCAATTTCTTAGTAACAGCATGAAATATTAGCAGGGACATCACGGAGTGAGCACAGCTTTTCAATAATCGTATTCCCTCTTAAACCCTTCTATTGCCGTTACTGCTCAGTAACAGAGATCCTTTACTTATTGAAAAGTATTTTAATAATCAGTTGCTTTAGATAAAATGTAAACACGAGTTCCCATTCACTCCTCTCCAGTCCCTGTCAGTCTGTGGCTTTATTTAAAAAATCATTTCATTGTGCAGGAGGTTACCACCACTGCTAGTAGTGGAATGATGCTGCACTTTAGCCCGTCCTGTTTGTTTCCAAATTAGCCAGTTTCATACCGCACTGTGCACAAATAAGGCATTGGAATAGGAACTATCTTTATTTGTGCACAGTGCTGTATGAAACTGGCTACTTTGGAAACAAACAGGACGGGCTGCAGTGCGGCATCTTTACACTACTAGCAGTGGTGGTAACCTCCTCCTGAGTCCTGCACAATGAGATGATTTTTTAAATAAATCCGGGGAAGGATGAATATATGCAAGGGCTGAAGGGCATGTATGAGCCTCACACACAGGGCGCACTGACAGGAGAACTCACTCACCTCCTAGATGATGACTCACTTTGCGGCGCAATTCATGTGAACAGCCAACAGAACCACACCCCCTCTACCCGCACGGCATTCTAGGGCCTTTAGTTTAGTTGATTGCGCCTAGAAATTAACCAGCCGCACCGGGGGGCTAAATTTAGATGCAGCTTATAACGGTTAGCAGCGGTAGGTGAGACAAGTGGGAGAACACTTTGGGGAATCAAAATCTGGGCGCCAGGGGTTAATGTCAAGGCGCCTAGGCGCCCGTATTTGTCGAGCACTGAATTAAAGGCACAGAAAAGTACAAAAAGAAAATGTTTTAATGTGTTAAACGTGTTATTATTGCTCTTATACTTGCCTAGAACTATGGCCCCTTATTTTTCATAGGGGCTGCAAACATTTAGAGCCTGATTCTAAAAATGTTGCCAGGTCAGGTGGGAAAAACCCACTGCCACTCACAGGGGCTGCACTCAGGGAATACTATAAAAAAGGGTCTGTCCCTACGAGTTGTGAGATGTCTCCCATAGCAAGTAATGGAGCTCAGGAAACTTCATCAGGGAGAGTGAAGTTAATCACCTGTTTTGATTGATATTCATGTATTCTTCTATTAGCGTTATAAGTATTTTGTATATTTCCCACCTTTTAGTTTGTGAGAAAAAAACTATGAGAACTGCAGGGGGAAAATGTAAACAGAATACTCCGGTCCTGGTGGAGAAATTTCATCTACACCCATGGAACGCCCCTGTTCAGCCCACTAGCAGAGGCAGGGAAACTCATTTTACAATAAGGAAAATAATACACTTTGAATTGGGTATTATAAATACTAATTTCATAGTGTGTTTTTTTTTTGTTTTTTATTCCACAGTTGTGCAGTATAGTTTTATTACAATTTCTACTGTGTATATCCAGCCACCAATCAGCAGCTAGTTCCCAATAGTGTATTGTGGATCCTGACACTGCTCTATCTGAATCATTAAAGTGAAGGTAGAGTTTGGTGAATGAAAGCCAGTTTTTTATAAATACTATTAAAAACAAGGGCACTTTCATTCATCAAAGTTTACAAAGCAGCCGTTTTGATTAAAAACTTACCTTTGTTTCTTTCTTTTCACAGCCAGAGCAGCTTCCCCCTCCTGGAAATCCTCTCTTCACACATCAGCAATGACTAATCCGGCTTTTCCCCCCAGGGTAGTCATTACCTGAGGCCATGCTGTGATTGGAGGAGGCCGGATTAGTCATTGCTGAAGTGTGAAGAGAGGATTTCCAGGAGGGGGAAGCTGCTCTGGCTGTGAAAAGAAGAAAGGTAAGTTTTTAATTAAAACGGCTGCTTTGTAAACTTTGATAAATGAAAGTGCCCTTGTTTTTAATAGTATATTTAAAAAAACGGGCTTTCATTCATCAAAGTTTACCTTCACTTTAAAGTTTAATTTTGACTTAACCCCTTAACCCAAATGGACATATATATATATATATATATATGAGTACTCGGTATTTTGCCTATCGTACTGCATGACTTATATATACATCCTAGCTGCAGGAAGCTCCAGCAGTACCGGCTGTTAAGTTACAGCCGAGAGCTGGAGTTCCTGAGCTCCAGGCATCTGCCGCATATGGAACCAGCGCACTACCGGTGTTCTGGTTCCATATGAAGGCAGATGAATGATTGTTACAGATGCTGACACTTTGTGTGTCACCACCGTCTGTAACGGTCATCTGCTGGTGCTGGCGGGAAGTGTGGGAGGGAAAGCAGGTGGGCGATCCTACAGCAGAGAGAGGGGTAGGGAGGGGAATGGACCCTACACTGCAGGAAAAAATATGAGAGGGAGGGATTGGGTGCTACACCAAAGAAAAAAATGATTTATAGGTACTGGCAGACAGCTGCCAGTACTAAAGATGGCTGCAATTAGTGGGAGGGTTAGAGAGATAATTGGGGGGGATCAGGAAGGTGGGAGGGTTGAGGAGGATTACTACACTGCAGAAAAAAAACATTGAAAACATTTAATATAAGCTCATTTTGGTGGAAAAGGAGGGGGTCAGTAAAATCAGCCGTGTGCCCATTAAATAGTTCCTGGAGAGCACTGATTTTGAGATTGTAGTAAAACAACTTTGTAATACGTTTTATTATTTATTTGCCTCTCTCCTGTAATGTAACATTGAGAATATTCAGATTCTGACACTTTGACACCAATAATGAATATTAGTTAATTTTCCTGTAATATTAGCTTAAATTTTAGCCGAATGGTTAGTAAAATGAGTCGAGTGGTTTGCCCATTAAATAGTTCTTGGGGGGAACACTGTATTCACATTTTTTCACTCTTACGTAGTATGTTGATTTATTGTAAGACTGCAGAAAACTACAAGGTCTGTACCATCACTTTATCTGTCACAGCATTACAAAAGTTTTCTTTGTCTTCTACAGATCTGTCACCATGGGGTTGTGCAAGTGTCCAAAGAGAAAGGTGACAACCCTGTTCTGCTTTGAGCATCGGGTGAACGTGTGTGAACACTGTGTTGTGGCCAACCATGCCAAGGTAAGGATTGGAACCAAGTTTACTTCTACTAAGACATGGTTTGGGGGGGGCTTAAGGCTTTGACAGATGAGATGTTTGTTACCACTAAGAGTAATCTGTAACCTTTAGCTGTGCTTACCATGAGTGTAGTTTCAGTCCTCTTTCCAACCTTTCAGCCTCTGAAGAAGCACATACACGAAACGCGTCAGGAGTTACTGTCGTGATTTCTCTGTTGGTATTGACCAATAAACGTTATACTTGATGCAAGACCCAAGATTAAGCTGATTGATTGTTTGTTTTTATTGGACAACCTTTCATATTATCCAGATACAAAGCAAAAAAAAAAAAAAAAAAACATGGTCACCCTCCTTACTTGCATTTAGATTAAATAGATAGAAAGGTCACAATTCAAATGTGCATGGGTGCATTTTAAATAGAAACATTTTTGCAATGTACTTCCATTAGCAAAAATGCATCTAGTAAAAGTTATTACTGTTTTTCAGCGGCATATGCACATATCCTGCGAGTGCCCGTGCACCAGCATACAAGCATGACACCTTCTCAGAGAGTCAGCAGTGGCTTGTATGACACAAATTATGTCTTCACAGATACCGTACACACCACAGCCAGCGAAGAGAGTAACATAGTTGGTAAAAAAAAAAAACTGTCTGATCCACATTTTTATAGTTACTAATGTAAAAAAGTTTCCTACATTCTTCCTTAAGGGGACAGTATACACCTATTTTCATATAACTGCATGTAATAGACACTACTATAAAGAATAATATGCACAGATGCTGATCTAAAAATCCAGTCTAAAACCTTTTAAAAACTTACTTAGAGGCTCCCAATTTAGCACTGATACTGAAGTTAGGCTGGGACACGCACTGAAATGGGCTGAAAAAGCAGGAAGAGCAGACCCCCCCCCCCTTCCCTACATGGAAAGACCAATTACACAAACAGGAGCAAGCATGAATCTGTAGACATCAGTATACATCTAAAACTTTGAGGCTTGGTTAGGTGTCTGAAATTCAGCACAATGTTATTTAATCCCTTCGCTTTAACGCCGTTAGGATGGCATGGAATGTCCTACCATATATGGTGTCCTGCAGCTCCCCCCTTTGACGAAGACAAGGAGCAGCCTTAAGCACACTTTAAGGGAAACAAATTCATAACAGATATTGCTCTAGCGCCAAACTGAGGTGCGCAAGTAATGGATTTCCTCATTCAGTTATGTGCTGTAATAAAAAAACAACATTTTACAGCGGTATTTTGGTAAGCGCTCAAGCGTAACACTTAACGCCCCAATTGTACTTCGCGCACAATAAGCGTACTTATAGTACTCCCTTCGGTATTCAAGTTTTGCCGCGTTATGATGCTTTGGTTAAAATATTTTAGGATTTTGTTTCAATGCCAGATTGTGCATTTTTGTTTGCGCAAGGTCAAGCAAAAGATAATGCACACGGTGCTATTGGTTGCCACCCACATCTAGTCCGGAATGTTTGTTAGAGAAGATTGGAATAGCTCTGTTGTTCATGACAAACAGGATGAAAAACAGTAATTTCCTTGCAGGTTTAACCCATTTTCTGTTTTCATATCTCTTGTTGTTATTACTGTACTGTCCTATAAATGTCAGTTTTCTTTTGTTACAGTGTATCATTCAGTCATACTTACAATGGCTTCAGGACAGCGATTTCAACCCCAACTGCCGCCTCTGTAACACCCATCTCTCTTCCAAGGACACTACAAGACTAGTTTGTTATGGTATGGAACCTAGGGTGGCGCACAGAATGGCATATAATAGGAAATGGCAAAAAATGCAGGCTAAGAACCAACAGATGCTGCACACAACACTTCCAAGGCTAGGATGCTCTAGGGCAGTGTAAAAAAAAAAAGGTTTGCTTAACTTTTGTGGCATGGGGAAAATCTTGGAGCAAACCCAAAAATGAACTTTTAGCCATCCCTATAATAATAATAATAATAATAATAATAATAATAATTATATATATATATATATATATATATATATATATATATATATATATATATCTCCAATACAAATAACAGCACTCTCAGGTCTTTCGTTAAAGTGAGAACAGCAAAAGTCTCTTTTTTTTATTGAAACGTTTTCAAGGAGCTTGTCCCCGTCATCAGCATAACAAACATGTGAAACACAACTTGTATTTATATTAACATACCAAAACCATCAATGACAAAAACCTGTGTACCTCTTAGTGCCCCAGAATAAACCGCCAAACACTCGTGAATGGAACGCACTGTGCGTTCCAGTGGTTTGCAACCGGAAGTGTCTCATGTCACATGACTTCCGGTCTATGATTTTTTTTACACATTCTCCGTGTAAATTAATATTGATTATCAGATCTTAATCTGATATGTGAGCTATGTGTAGTAAATTATTATTATATCCCTGTGACCTTCTTCAGGTGTTGTAATTAGCCGACTTTTCAACGATTCTTTTGTATACCTCACACCCTACGTTTTTGTTATAGGCTTATTACGTAAATGTAAATACTTTATCTCTGCAATAGCCAATCTTTTTGTATTCTACTTGGTGTATGTGTGCCTGTATGTGGGTAACTGTTCTGTGTGCATTACTATGGTCTTCTGTGTGAGCGCATATTCATGCCTTTTTTCTTGGACCATTTGTTTATCTGGGTTGCCTTGGTTACCCTGTAACACCTTCTTTGAGCATTCTATGTACCTTACAATGTCTGCTCGGCGTTATTTTTTTATTAAGGCATAATATGTGCTTCTTTATTGTATCTATTATCTGTTATAGACCCCTATCTTAACCATTCACCACACTACATCTTATTTACATTATCGTTCTCCCCACTATTTACATATTTGTCTCTTGCTCCCAGTTAAGTGGGTATCCCAAGTTACTCTTGATTAGCCTGTTCTGACCATTGATCATGTCTGCCCAGAGATAAACTAAAAATAACTTAAACATAACATAAATTATTTACATACATGCTCTTAGCATATAATTACAGAATCAAATTTTGCTATCTGTGTATCATATATGTTGAAATATCATCTTAATGCTGGTTATTTATCACCTTCTCTTATGTTTTAATAGTTCATGTGTATTTTTCTAAGATTTGCTCTTGTGTGGGCTCTCTTGAATTTATCCCTCTAAGGATTCGCTCTTCTTCTAAAGTCCTGTGTATCAGATCTGTATTTCTTTGATTTCCATTCCTATGTTTATTTGTTACTTTTTTCCATCTTTTCTGGATTTAGATGGTATCCTTGTTTGTAGTTTCTTTTTATTCCAATTGGCTACTGTCTATGTAGGTTTTGGGAGTGGTTATATAGTGGTAACTTGCCTGATATGTGTCTTATCCCAAGAGTAGTGGAAGTCACTCTCGTGTCCCCCCTTACTCTGATCATAGGATTATGATTGGGGCACTACCCCCCTTGGGGTCTGTGTCCCTATCCATCCTTGATACGGTGCACAATATCTTAATGGCGTACCTTTGTTTGTATCTCCTACCTATATCAGTGCCTTAAAGTCTGGTTCCGAGTTGAGCCCCCCTGGATGTATTGTTCCCAATCTGTACATCCATTCTGCCTCTCTTCTGAGCAGGGCTTTATTACGGTCCCCTCCTCTCTCCAGCTGGGGGACATGGTCAATTAGAATGTATCTAATACTGGATACTTGATGTTGTTTTTGTGTACAGTGTCTGGCTACAGGTTGGTCAGACTCTCCTGTGTCAAGTGCCACACGTATCGCCCGCCTATGGTTGGCCATTCTTTCACGTAATGTTCCACTGGTCTTTCCAATGTAGAATCGGGCACATGGGCAAAAGAGTAGATAGATTACGTGTGTTGTATTGCACGATAAGGAATGCTTGATGTGATACACTTGGTGTGCGGGTGGTGAAAGGTCTTGGTAGTTATCAGGCCGATACATGTGGTACAGCCTAAGCATCTGTATGAGCCTTTGATGTTAATCTTTTCTTTATTCAGATAGCATCTTTTGGGGTCTGTTTTTACCAGCAGATCTCTTAGATTCGTGCCCCTCCGGTATGCAATCATGGGTGTAAGATTGTGTGCAAATCTTAGTTTAGGGTCCGATTGTACCACTGGCCAGTGTTTTCTCAGGATGTTACCAGCCTCAGTGGTGTTGGGTGAAAATGTAGTAGCCATTATGAGCCTATTGGATGGTTCTTTTGTATTTTCTTTGTATATAAGGGTCTCCTGTGTGTGTGGTAGTACTTCTTGTAGGATTGTATCTATTGTGCTCCTCTTGTACCCCGTTGTATGAATTTGTCCCTCATATATTGAAGTTGGGAGACCCCTGTGGCTTTACTTGTATTGTTACGTATTACTCGCATCATTTGTGATTTAATGATTCCTTTGAGTAGAGCTGGTGGGTGGCAGCTATTTGCACATAGAATGGAGTTCCTATCGGTAGGTTTGTAGTAAAGTGGGGTACCTAATGTGCCATTTTGTATGTAAACATTAAGGTCCAAAAAATGTATTTCAGTTTCACTGTATGTTATTTTGAACCTCACCGGTGTGTCTGTGCTGTTCATGTATTCAAACCATTCCAGTAATGTGTGTTGTCCTCCCCTCCAAATTAAAAAGACATCATCTATATATCTTACATAGAATATTATAGATGTTATATCCTTATTCCAAAGGAATGTCTTTTCAAAATCAGACATGTAGATGTTGGCATACGATGGGGCCATATTAGACCCCATCGCCGTGCCCGATGTCTGCAGGTAGTACTGAGTCTCAAAGCGAAAATAGTTATGTGTAAGGCAGAATTGCATAAGTGTCATGAGGTATTCAATCGGGGGTCCCTCATAATCTGTGTCTTCAATGAGGTGGTTCCTAACCGCTGTTAGTCCTTTGTCATGAGGGATGATGGTGTAGAGACTGTTGACATCCAGGGTAACCAGGATGTCCCCAGTCTCCACAGCAACATCCCTCAATTGGCGTATGAGATCATTTGTGTCAGCGATATAAGAAGTGATTTTTTTCACTGTTGGTTGCAGCAATATATCGAGTAGTTGTGCCACTGGCTGCGTCATGGATTGTACCGCCGACACAAGTCCCGATATTATACACCACGCCCAAAATCCACAAAACCATGGAAAGACCACCAGGGTGACCAATTGTGTCGGCGGTACAATCCATGACGCAGCCAGTGGCACAACTACTCGATATATTGCTGCAACCAACAGTGAAAAAAATCACTTCTTATATCGCTGACACAAATGATCTCATACGCCAATTGAGGGATGTTGCTGTGGAGACTGGGGACATCCTGGTTACCCTGGATGTCAACAGTCTCTACACCATCATCCCTCATGACAAAGGACTAACAGCGGTTAGGAACCACCTCATTGAAGACACAGATTATGAGGGACCCCCGATTGAATACCTCATGACACTTATGCAATTCTGCCTTACACATAACTATTTTCGCTTTGAGACTCAGTACTACCTGCAGACATCGGGCACGGCGATAGGGTCTAATATGGCCCCATCCTATGCCAACATCTACATGTCTGATTTTGAAAAGACATTCCTTTGCAATAAGGATATAACATCTATAATATTCTATGTAAGATATATAGATGATGTCTTTTTAATTTGGAGGGGAGGACAACACACATTACTGGAATGGTTTGAATACATGAACAGCACAGACACACCGGTGAGGTTCAAAATAACACACAGTGAAACTGAAATACATTTTTTGGACCTTAATGTTTACATACAAAATGGCACATTAGGTACCACACTTTACTACAAACCTACCGATAGGAACTCCATTCTATGTGCAAATAGCTGCCACCCACCAGCTCTACTCAAAGGAATCATTAAATCACAAATGATGCGAGTAATACGTAACAATACAAGTAAAGCCACAGGGGTCTCCCAACTTCAATATATGAGGGACAAATTCATACAACGGGGGTACAAGAGGAGCACAATAGATACAATCCTACAAGAAGTACTACCACACACACAGGAGACCCTTATATACAAAGAAAATACAAAAGAACCATCCAATAGGCTCATAATGGCTACTACATTTTCACCCAACACCACTGAGGCTGGTAACATCCTGAGAAAACACTGGCCAGTGGTACAATCGGACCCTAAACTAAGATTTGCACACAATCTTACACCCATGATTGCATACCGGAGGGGCACGAATCTAAGAGATCTGCTGGTAAAAACAGACCCCAAAAGATGCTATCTGAATAAAGAAAAGATTAACATCAAAGGCTCATACAGATGCTTAGGCTGTACCAAATGTAACGGCCTGATAACTACCAAGACCTTTCACCACCCGCACACCAACCAAGTGTATCACATCAAGCATTCCTTATCGTGCAATACAACACACGTAATCTATCTACTCTTTTGCCCATGTGCCCGATTCTACATTGGAAAGACCAGTGGAACATTACGTGAAAGAATGGCCAACCATAGGCGGGCGATACGTGTGGCACTTGACACAGGAGAGTCTGACCAACCTGTAGCCAGACACTGTACACAAAAACAACATCAAGTATCCAGTATTAGATACATTCTAATTGACCATGTCCCCCAGCTGGAGAGAGGAGGGGACCGTAATAAAGCCCTGCTCAGAAGAGAGGCAGAATGGATGTACAGATTGGGAACAATACATCCAGGGGGGCTCAACTCGGCACCAGACTTTAAGGCACTGATATAGGTAGGAGATACAAACAAAGGTACGCCATTAAGATATTGTGCACCGTATCAAGGATGGATAGGGACACAGACCCCAAGGGGGGTAGTGTCCCAATCATAATCCTATGATCAGAGTAAGGGGGGACACGAGAGTGACTTCCACTACTCTTGGGATAAGACACATATCAGGCAAGTTACCACTATATAACCACTCCCAAAACCTACATAGACAGTAGCCAATTGGAATAAAAAGAAACTACAAACAAGGATACCATCTAAATCCAGAAAAGATGGAAAAAAGTAACAAATAAACATAGGAATGGAAATCAAAGAAATACAGATCTGATACACAGGACTTTAGAAGAAGAGCGAATCCTTAGAGGGATAAATTCAAGAGAGCCCACACAAGAGCAAATCTTAGAAAAATACACATGAACTATTAAAACATAAGAGAAGGTGATAAATAACCAGCATTAAGATGATATTTCAACATATATGATACATAGATAGCAAAATTTGATTCTGTAATTATATGCTAAGAGCATGTATGTAAATAATTTATGTTATGTTTAAGTTATTTTTAGTTTATCTCTGGGTAGACATGATCAATGGTCAGAACAGGCTAATCAAGAGTAACTTGGGATACCCACTTAACTGGGAGCAAGAGACAAATATGTAAATAGTGGGGAGAACGATAATGTAAATAAGATGTAGTGTGGTGAATGGTTAAGATAGGGGTCTATAACAGATAATAGATACAATAAAGAAGCACATATTATGCCTTAATAAAAAAATAACGCCGAGCAGACATTGTAAGGTACATAGAATGCTCAAAGAAGGCGTTACAGGGTAACCAAGGCAACCCAGATAAACAAATGGTCCAAGAAAAAAGGCATGAATATGCGCTCACACAGAAGACCATAGTAATGCACACAGAACAGTTACCCACATACAGGCACACATACACCAAGTAGAATACAAAAAGATTGGCTATTGCAGAGATAAAGTATTTACATTTACGTAATAAGCCTATAACAAAAACGTAGGGTGTGAGGTATACAAAAGAATCGTTGAAAAGTAGGCTAATTACAACACCTGAAGAAGGTCACAGGGATATAATAATAATTTACTACACATAGCTCACATATCAGATTAAGATCTGAGAATCAATATTAATTTACACGGAGAATGTGTAAAAAAATCATAGACCGGAAGTCATGTGACATGAGACACTTCCGGTTGCAAACCACTGGAACGCACAGTGCGTTCCATTCACGAGTGTTTGGCGGTTTATTCTGGGGCACTAAGAGGTACACAGGTTTTTTGTCATTGATGGTTTTGGTATGTTAATATAAATACAAGTTGTGTTTCACATGTTTGTTATGCTGATGACGGGGACAAGCTCCTTGAAAACGTTTCAATAAAAAAAAGAGACTTTTGCTGTTCTCACTTTAACGAAAGACCTGAGAGTGCTGTTATTTGTATTGGAGATATTTAAAACATCACTGCACCCAGGCAGACGACCTTGGGACGACCTTGGGAGGGTATATCCTGTGATTAAGGGACGGTATATATGTATGTATATATATATATATATATATATATATATATATATAATATACACACACATGTACCTTGGTGACTTCTGGAGTGGAGAACAGGATATAGAGGGTACCCTGCAACCTAAAATCTGGCCCTATTCCACTGAACATTTTATTTGTGCGTTTAGTAATTGTAATTTAATTTCCGGCCCGTAAGGCTTGTAAAATATTGCTGTGCAGCCCCTGTGTGCTCGGTGTCACTGATTTACATTATAAGAAATCTATTGTTTTAGACCTCAAGAATATTGCACAAGAATGAGTTTGACATTTGTAGTGCTGGACACAATTCAGCTCATCTGAGAATACTAGAATCAGTTAGAATGATCACAGTTTGGTATTGTGGTTTCATGAGCAGGATTTGGCGAGCCAGGAACATGATATAGAGACCCAGGAAAGTAGATATTGTGATAAAGAGCTAACGTGTCTACGTGAAGACACAGAGTGTTACCGAGTGTAAATATATTACAAGAGATCCAAGTCTGCTAAGGACGTGTTACTTCTCCAATGTAACATTTGTATCTTCTTTCATTGCAGATCTTTTTCACTGGTCCTGCCTTAACGACATGGCTTCTCAGCTGCCTCCAAACACAGCACCTGCTGGGTATCGCTGTCCCACCTGCCAAGGACCTGTTTTCCCCTCCCCTAATCAGGCTGGTCCTGTAGCCACTAGCCTTAGAGAGAAGCTCTCTACTGTAAACTGGGCAAGGGCTGGGCTCGGCCTCCCTTTGGTGAGATACTTGAGTGGAAAAGCTCAATTTTATGCACAACCTCTCATAAATTTAGACTGTTGTTTTCTGTACTGTCTGTTCCACGATATCTTTTTCTATATGATTCACTTTCCTTTTGTCTCTTTTTCACAACATTTCTTTTTTCTAACTAGTTTTTGATTCATTTCGTTTCTCTATTCTTTTTTACTTATCTTGTCCCCTGTTCCTCCTGTCCTGTGTCTGTCTTTTTTTTTTTTTTTTTATTACCTTTCGTTTTGTTCTTAACCTTTTTGTACAACTCTTACTGTCATTTGTCTGCTTGTTATTCGGGGACCCACTGACAATTTGCTCTTTTTCTACTCTCTTACTTTAACCAGATTGAAGAGGTTGAGTCTGTTGATGAGACTGCATCGAATGATGTCACAGACTACAGGGATTGGTCAGCGGTTAATTGTAAGTGTTTATAGGGCAGACTAATGATGATAACACTTCTATACTATCAATATAAGGAGAGTCACACATTTGTGTATGCTATAGCTTTATAATCTACATTAAAGGGACATAATACCCATTTGCTAAATCACTTGAAACTGATGCACCATAACTGTAAAAGGCTGACAGGAAAATATCACCTGAGCATCTGTATGTAAAAAAGGAAGATATTTTACCTCAAAATGTCCTCAGCTCACCAGAGTAAGTGCTGTGTAAAAAGTTATTATCTTTCAGTTACTGTCCAGCTGCAGGTAAAAAAGATGAAGAAATGAACAGCAGCCAATCAGCATCGGCAGTGCTGAGGTCATGAACTCTTTTACTGTGATCTCCTGAGATTTCACTTAACTCTCATGAGATTTCATAGTAAACTTCCTTAAACTGAATAGGGAAATAAGATGAGTGTGCATGAAGCTCACTCTTTTGCCTGTCCTGGGACAGGCATACTGATTTGCTGCTTAAAGTCCTTTTCAGTGGGGTGCGAATACTTAGGACATTTTGAGGTAAAATATCTTTCTTTTTTACATAGAGATGTTCAGGTGATATTTTCTAGTCAGCTTTTTACAGCTATGCTGCAGCACTTTCAAGTGTTTCGACATTCGGGTATCATGGCTCTTTAAAGGGACACTGACCTTACAAAAAAAAAAATATACCAGTAATCAATAGAACTTTAGAAATAATTACAGTTCATAAAGTACTTTCCGTTTAAATTACTAACCGTTTCGCCTCAATCTTAATGCAAAAATCTTTATTATCTCATTGCTGGGTCCATAGGAAAAACAACGACGTTTCAGGCTTGCAATAGGCCCGTAGTCATGTATGTGTGTGTATACTGTGGGCACTGGCAATTTTTCTTTATCTGTATTTGAAACCAAGTTCTCCTGCTTCTCTCAGCCTCATCAGACCACCTGTCGGACACCTCAGAGATAACGCCCCAGACCGGATTTGTTTACAACTCTGCTCCGCACTCTACAGCCCAGCATGGAGCAAATGGAGGCATGTCACAAGATCACACTGTCCACATCGGGGAAAACACAGGAGACACTGTCAGCATTAATGCTGGTAAGGGAGCAGTGTCAGAGAGGTTTGGCATCTAATAAGGACAAGCAGAAAACAGGCAGACGGAGATACATATAGTATGTTTCAGCACAAAGTGTCAAGCTATAGGAGGTAAGGTGAGAACTTGCAATGCTCATGGAAGGGTCTGAGTAGGAAGATTACAGTTATGGAGAGGACAAATATTGTCAGGGAAACATAGCTGACAAGAGAAAGGAAACAAGTGACCAGAAATGATGGCAGGGGCTGACACTGGGGGAGTTGTGAAAAACGAAGAGTGGTCTCCAAATTACTTATATAGGTGTACAATTCTCATTACTTAGATAGGTGATGACACATGTATCACATCATTAAGGGGTATTGACCCCGAATCATCGTGTTTTTATGGATCCTGTCCTGGATAACTGAATAAAGTTGTTTTTTGCATCATTGGAGACCACTCTTCGTTTTTCACATAATCTGTTGTGAGCTTTGGTGCTTGCTCATTGTGAGTCTCCATATTGGACTGTGCTGGATTCCACCACTTGATTATTACTGAAGGGGAGTTGGGCAGAGACGGTGTTGGCTGGGACCACAGTGCTAAGCAGCTGAGCAGACCATGAGGAAGAAAAACTTACACTTTTTTTTGTCTTTCTCTTCTGTTTAGTTTCTACCCCC
>NC_069505.1:60960356-61167856 GCF_027579735.1 Bombina bombina | reverse complement strand
AAGTAGTTTTTAGTTTGTTTTTAGTTATAGCTATTTTAGGGGGATATCTGTGTGTGCAGGTGACTATTACTGTGCATAATTATTAGGCAACTTAACAAAAAACAAATATATACCCATTTCAATTATTTATTTTTACCAGTGAAACCAATATAACATCTCAACATTCACAAATATACATTTCTGACATTCAAAAACAAAACAAAAACAAATCAGTGACCAATATAGCCACCTTTCTTTGCAAGGACACTCAAAAGCCTGCCATCCATGGATTCTGTCAGTGTTTCGATCTGTTCACCATCAACATTGCGTGCAGCAGCAACCACAGCCTCCCAGACACTGTTCAGAGAGGTGTACTGTTTTCCCTCCTTGTAAATCTCACATTTGATGATGGACCACAGGTTCTCAATGGGGTTCAGATCAGGTGAACAAGGAGGCCATGTCATTAGATTTTCTTCTTTTATACCCTTTCTTGCCAGCCACGCTGTGGAGTACTTGGACGCGTGTGATGGAGCATTGTCCTGCATGAAAATCATGTTTTCTCTTGTTAAGTGTATCCAGTCCACGGATCATCCATTACTTATGGGATATATTCTCCTTCCCAACAGGAAGTTGCAAGAGTCCACCCACAGCAAAGCTGCTATATAGCTCCTCCCCTAACTGCCATTACCAGTCATTCTCTTGCAAGTCTCAACATAGATAGGAGGTCGTGAGAGTCTGTGGTTTTTTATACTTAGTTTATTTCTTCAATCAAAAGTTTGTTATTTTTAAATGGCACCGGAGTGTGCTGTTTATCTCAGGCAGTATTTGGAAGAAGAATCTGCCTGCGTTTTTTCTATGATCTTAGCAGACGTAACTAAGATCCAGTTGCTGTTCTCACACATTCTGAGGAGTAAGGTACTTCAGAGGGGGAATGGCGTGCAGGTTTTCCTGCAAATAAGGTATGTGCATTAAAATATTTTTCTAAGGAATGGAATTGACTAAGAAAATACTGCTGATACCGAAGTAATGTAAGTACAGCCTTTAAATGCAGTGAAAGCGACTGGTACCAGGCTGATTGATAGAGATATATGCTAAGGTATGTGCAGTAATATATTTTTCTAAGGAATGGAATTGACTAAGAAAATACTGCTGATACCGAAGTAATGTAAGTAAAGCCTTAAATGCAGTGATAGCGACTGGATCAGGCTTATTAATAGACATACATACTCTTATAAGAATGTTTTTTAAAACGTTTGCTGGCATGTTTAATCGTTTTTTAACATATGTTTGGTGATAAAACTTATTGGGGCCTAATTTTTCCACATGGCTGGCTTAAATTTTGCATAGAAACAGTTATAGGGAAGGTAATCCACAGCTCAGCTGTGGCAGTTTTGTTGTGTCTGTTTAAAAAAATGTCGTTTTTTTTTTTTTATCTGTTTTTTGCATTAAGGGGTTAATCATCCATTTGCAAGTGGGTGCAATGCTCTGTTAACTTATTACATGTACTGTAAAAATTTCGTTTGATTTACTGCCTTTTTTCACTGTTTTTCAAATTTTGACAAAATTTGTTTCTCTTAAAGGCACAGTAACGTTTGTTATATTTGCTTGATAACTTGATTTAAAGTGTTTTCCAAGCTTACTAGTCTCTTTATTAGTTCTAACATGTCTAACATAGAGGAGGCTCTGTGTTTATTATGTTTAAAGCCATGGTGGAACCCCATTTTAGAATGTGTACCAGATGTACTGATTTCATGTTAAACAATAAAGATCATTTTTTTGTATTTAAAAACATTATCACCAGAGGATTCTGTCGAGGGGGAAGTTATGCCGACTAACTCTCCCCACGTGTCAGACCCTTTGACTCCCGCTTTAGGGACTCACGCTCAAATGGCGCCAAGTACATCAAGGGCACCCATAGCGTTTATTTTACCAGAGGATTCTGTCGAGGGGGAAGTTATGCCGACTAACTCTCCCCACGTGTCAGACCCTTTGACTCCCGCTCCAGGGACTCACGCTCAAATGGCGCCAAGTATATCAATGGCGCCCATAGCGTTTATTTTACAAGACATGGCAAAGGTTGTGTATAATACACTAGCAGCAGTATTAGTCAGACTACCTGAAATTAAAGGAAAGCAAAACAGCTCTGGGGGTAGATACAGAGCATACAGACGCTTTAAGAACCATGTCTGATACTACCTCACAATATGCTTAGTCTGTGGGTGATATTTGTGACTCAGGGAAGATGATTTAACCTGATTCTGATATTTCTACATTTAAAATTTATGCTTGAGAACCTCCACTTGTTGCTCAGGGAGGCTTTAGCTGCTCTGAATGAATGTGTACAATCGCAGTGCCAGAGAAATTGTGTAGACTGGATAAATAATATGCAGTGCCGGTGTGTACTTATGTTTTTCCAATACCTAAAGAGGTTTACTAAAATTTTTCATAAGGAATGGGATAGACCAGGTGTGCCGTTCTCTTCCCCTCCTATTTTTTAGAAGAATGTTTTCTAATAGTTGCCACCACACGGGACTTATGGCAGACAGTTCCTAAGGTGGAGAGAAGAGTTTCTACTCTAGCTAAGCGTACCACTACCTCTGGCGAGGACTGTTGTGCTTTTTTAGATCCAATGGATAAAAAATGTTTATTCAACAAGGTTTTATCCTGCAGCCCCTTGCACGCATTGCTCCTGTCACTGCTGCTGCGGCGTTCTGGTTTGAGTCTCTTGATGAGGCTTTACAGGCTCCATTGGATGAATATATTTGACAAGCTTAGAGCACTTAAGCTAGCCAATTCCTTTGTTTTCTGATGCCTTTGTTCCTTTGACTAGACTAACGGCTAAGAATTCTGTTTTTTACTATACTGGCGCGCAGAGCGCTATGGCTTATATCATGGTCAGCTGTCGTGACTTTAATAAATAAGCTACTTAACTTCCCTTCAAGGGGCAGACCCTATTCAGGCCTAGTTTGAAGGAGATTATTACTTATATCACTGGAGGAAAAGATCAGGGAGCGATATTCCATGCTCTTCAGACTTGGCCTCAGTTAGCAACTCTGAGGTACATCATATTTCAGTTGGACAATATCACGACTGTGGCTTACATCAACCATCAAGGGGGAACAGAAGTTCCCTAGCAATGTTAGAAGTCTTAAAATAATTCACTGGACAGAGACTCACTCTTGTCTAAAAGCTATCCTTATCCCAGGTGTTGAGAACTGGGAGGCAGATTTTCTAAGTCGTCAGACTTTTCATCCGGGGGAGTGGGAATTCCCTCCGGAGGGGTTTGCACAAGATCAAGCAGGAGAGTGCTTTGGTGCTTTTGACAGCGCCTGCGTGGCCACGCAGGACCTGGTATGCAGATCTGGTGGACATGTCATCCTTTCCACCACGGTCTCTGCTTCTGAGACAGGACCCTCTACCTCAGGGTCTTTTCAACCATCTAAATATAACTAATCTGAGATGGACTGCCTGGAGACAGAACGCTTGATGTTATCAAAGCATGGCTTCTCCGAGTCAGTAATTGATACCTTAATACAGGCATAAAAGCCTGTCTCTAGGAAAATTTAACATAAGATATGGTGTAAATATCTTATTGTTATGAATCCAAGGGTTACTCATGGAGTAAAGTCTGGATTCCCAGGATATTTATCTTTTCTCCAAGATGATTTTGAGAAAAGGGTTGTCAGCTAGTTCTTTAAAAGGACAGATTTCTACTCTGTCTATTCTTTTGCACAAGCGTCTGGCAGGTATTCTAGACGTTCAGGCATTTGGTCAGGCTTTGGTTAGAACCAAGCCTGTGGTTAAAAATGTTGCTCCGCCATGGAGCTTAAAGCTGGTTCTTAAGGTTCTTCAAGGAGTTCCATTTGAACCTTTTCATTCCATAGATATCAAACTTCTATCTTGGAAAGTTCCTTTTTGGTAGCTATTTCCTCGGCTCATAGAGTCTCCGAGTTATCTGCGTTGCAATGTGATTCTCCTTATCTGGTTGTCCGTACGGATAAGGTAGTCCTGTGTACCAACCTGGGTTTTTACCTAAGGTGGTATCTAACAAGAATATCACTCAAGAGATTGTTGTTCCATTCTTGTATCCTAATCCTTCCTCAAAGAAGGAACGTCTATTACACAATTTGGACGTGGTTCGTGTTTTAAAGTTTTACTTACAAGCTACTACAGATTTTCATCAAACATTCACCTTGTTTGTTGTCTATTCTGGACAGAGGAGAGGTCAAAGGACTTCAGCAACCTCTGTCTTTTTGGTTAAAAAGCATAATTCCTTTAGCTTATGAGACTGCTGGACAGCAGCCTCCTGAAGGGATTACAGCTCATTCTACTAGAGCTGTGGTTTTCACTTGGGCCTTTTTTAAATGTGGCTTCTGTTGAACAGATTACAAGACAGAGTCTTGGTCTGCGTTTCATACTTTTTCAAATTTAACAAATTTGATACCTTGCTTCTTCGGAGGCTATTTTTGGGAGAAAGGGTTTTTTACAGGCAGTGGTAACTTCCGTTTAAGTACCTGCCTTGTCCCTCCCATCATCCGTGTACTTTAGCTTTGGTATTGGTATCCCATAAGTAATGGATGATCCGTGGACTGGATACACTTAACAAGAGAAAACATAATTTATGCTTACCTGATAAATTTATTTCTCTTGTAGTGTATCCAGTCCACGGCCCGCCCTGTCACTTTAAGGCAGGTAATTTTTCCATTAAACTACAGTCACCACTGCACCCTATGGTTTTCCTTTCTCTGCATGTTTTCGGTCGAATGACTGGTAATGGCAGTTAGGGGAGGAGCTATATAGCAGCTTTGCTGTGGGTGGACTCTTGCAACTTCCTGTTGGGAAGGAGAATATATCCCATAAGTAATGGATGATCCGTGGACTGGATACACTACAAGAGAAATAAATTTATCAGGTAAGCATAAATTATGTTTTTCTTGAAGGATGCAGACTTCTTCCTGTAACACTGCTTGAAGAAGGTGTCTTCCAAAAACTGGCAGTAGGACTGGGAGTTGAGCTTGACTCCATCCTCAACCCGAAAAGGCCCCACAAGCTCATCTTTGATGATACCAGCCCAAACCAGTACTCCACCTCCACCTTGCTGGCTTCTGAGTCAGACTGGAGCTCTCTGCCCTTTACCAATCCAGCCACGGGCCCATCCATCTGGCCCATCAAGACTCACTCTCATTTCATCAGTCCATAAAACCTTAGAAAAATCAGTCTTGAAATATTTCTTGGCCCAGTCTTGACGTTTCAGCTTGTGTGTCTTGTTCAGTGGTGGTCGTCTTTCAGCCTTTCTTACCTTGGCCATGTCTCTGAGTATTGCACACCTTGTGCTTTTGGGCACTCCAGTGATGTTGCAGCTCTGAAATATGGCCAAACTGGTGGCAAGTGGCATCTTGGCAGCTGCACGCTTGACTTTTCTCAGTTCATGGGCAGTTATTTTGCGCCTTGGTTTTTCCACACGCTTCTTGCGACCCTGTTGACTATTTTGAATGAAACGCTTGATTGTTCGATGATCACGCTTCAGAAGCTTTGCAATTTTAAGAGTGCTGCATCCCTCAGCAAGATATCTCACTATTTTTGACTTTTCTGAGCCTGTCAAGTCCTTCTTTTGACCCATTTTGCCAAAGGAAAGGAAGTTGCCTAATAATTATGCACACCTGATATAGGGTGTTGATGTCATTAGACCACACCCCTTCTCATTACAGAGATGCACATCACCTAATATGCTTAATTGGTAGTAGGCTTTCGAGCCTATACAGCTTGGAGTAAGACAACATGCATAAAGAGGATGATGTGGTCAAAATACTCATTTGCCTAATAATGCTGCACTCCCTGTAATTCAATAAATGCTTTTGACATTTTTGAGAAAGTTCCCCTTCATCAGACGTCTGATGAAGGGGAGCTTTCCCCGAAACATCACTTAATTAAAAGCATGTATTGCATTATTTAAGACCAGTGAGTGTGGTCTTCTATTATTTATATATATATGTGTATGTATGTCAAATAGCCGGCGGCCCAGCACTCCAACCTCTGTGGTGTAATGATAACCTGGGTGCAATCCTCAAAAGTCATAGGTAGATAATTGTAGAAAAGGACGGCACTCACAGGAATTATTAATTCCAACAATTGATAACGTTTATTTTCAAAACATCAAATTTTATTCATGAATGATCATAGTCGACTGTTCGGCTCTTTCTTTGAGCTTTCTTCAGGACAAATAGAAAAATAGAAACTTATACAGTGCAAAACAAGTGATGACATACAACAAGCACACCCCACACCAATAATATTTCTATTAGGATTAAAATCAATCAGATAAACCGGTGCTCATCCCCAGCCAGGAGATTCTGAGAATGATACAAAATCAAAGTGTCTTATACCTAGGTACCCTGTCAGGGAAGACATGCTATATCATATGAATAAAACACGGAAACAGTGAGAGAATTCCCATGTCTGTGCAACTCTATGCTCATCTTGTGTCTGAACCCATATTGGATGGAATGCTGAACCAATTTGTATGGCTAAAAGTGGGTAGACACTAGATTAATAGATATGGCCAAGTGTGGATGTTTAATCCAAGGTGCTCAGTTGAACACCAGGGAATAGTAACAACAAGATATACTTATACAGAAAAGAAAGCATAATAAATGCAACTACCAGTAATTCTAAAAAAAGCTAATAGACCCAAAGGGAACAAAGAATACCCTGCAGCGACAATCATCAGGAAAACATCATACAACGAGAAACACCTTTGTCACACCTAAGCCAATGTATACAAATAAGCAAACACCTTGCTGCCCTTGCGGGGGCTAATGTACAACTCCTAGCCCACCACACACTACCTGACTAAGTATCACCCACTGAAGCGTAAACATGCATTAAAACCCCTACTAGAAACTACATATTAGTGAACAGAACCCATCAAGGGAAAAACGAAACAGTCAAATCAATGCCGTGACGCTCTCACACAGACAACCAGTCTGTGGCAGGAGGGCCCCTGCTCAGTGAAACATAGTCATATAAGCGCAGACATACATATCTATAAAATAATAGCAGGCTATTTGTCATCTGTTGTCATAATTAAAAAAGGCCACTCTGTGTCCACTCACAGCACACCAGAGCATAACATAATAAACAGGTCTTACCTTAAGCGGTTCTACCTGAGGAAAAATTAACAAGTACCGCATGAGCACCAGGCTCCACCTTATAAAGCGTTTCTTACGCTATATGCTTATCTGAATCAGCTGAGACTGCTTCCAGCGCAATGCACGTAGAAAGCAATTACAAACTGCAGTGTATACCTAGACACCGCCGCAAACATAGCCTGACACCTGACAGTATCTGTCAAACTATCAACAGATGTGGCCAGCACTCCAAATATTTACAGATCATAGCTAAAACAAAATATAGGCTATTGTAAAAAAAAAATATTGACTAACGTCTTTGCATATCCTTTGTTGAAGGTCTCTGAGTATCATGAAAAAAATCAGAATTTGGCCACTAGATGGCATTTAGTTTAGAAAAGATGGTCAAGGGTTAATACAGGTGGAAACAGGTGTGGTAGGCGGAACTTTAGCCTATTTAAGGTTGATTTTAATGTTTTATGTTAGACATGACTAAGGACATTGGTCCGAAACATTGTCTGTTTTAATTGGCACAATAAAGTAAAATGTTTGAACTCCATTTGGTGGTGCTGCTATATCATTTTTTGTACTGGATATTTTTAGACCATGGTGCAGGTCTATTAGCTGGCACACCTGCAAACAATTTGTTGCAAACCCACAAGTGGGAGTTACCTTGGTGCTTGTGCACTTTTTGGATACAAAATATAGGCTAAGTCACTCATCCAGCCACTAAACGAATCAGCTAGTGCAGGTACAAAAGATGAAATAAAGCAGAACGTTAAATCGTGTTAACAGCAGTCCAGACATATGTCAATATGGGATGCAAAGTCATAACGTTCACACAGAATTGGTGCAACTTTGCACTATTCACACAACATCAAATAGAGCCATGAAGTCTAGTACCAGATTGAACATGCAAAGCCCATAAACCATATGCAAGCAAACAATCAAGTAAACACCGGGCAATAGCCCGTAGGCAAAAGACTGTGGATGAACCGTGCAAGCTGAAATAGACTATTAAAAATAAAGATTCTGACATTGCAAAAACCTTGCAGGGCTGTATATCAAGTATAACTGCCCCAAGGGGAAAATCAAGGGCGAAGAGCCCAAACATAAGAACAGTACATAAAGAACAACTATACATGGAACACTTGGATTACACTGGGGTAGGAAACTAGCCAAGGCAGAATACTACAAACACACACCCCCACTTGGGGTTGACAGAATGTAGTTCAAAACGGGGCGCCAAGTCCCAATGCACCATCAAAAACAACCAATAAGGCTAACTAAATGAAAAAAACAAAGCCTGCATATTCAACAGAGTGATACATTGGAGTGAGTGTTACCCGTGCTTGTTGTCATACACTCATCTAATAGAATAAACAATAGTCAATATGCACATTCAACCCATTTGGAGCCAGTGTGTTAAGGTGGTATATCCACCTGGTTTCACAACGTAATAGTTCAGTGTCTCTGTCTCCCCCCTCTTACGAGGGGCTACCCTGTCAATTAGCATCACTCTCAATGTTGATATAGGATGTTTAAGTTCCAAAAAATGCCGGGCAACTGGCTTGTCTGATTGTCCATCCTTGAGTGCTGCCCTTATGGCGCTTTTATGGTTCGCCAATCTTTCACAGAAAGACATGCTGGTCTTCCCTACATAGTAGCGACCACACGGGCAGGGGAGAAAGTACACACATATTGTGACGTGCAGGACAGTCAATGTCTAATGGCATACTTTTTGAACTAGGATGATGGAATTTTTGACCCGTCAGCAAAGAGCTGCATGTCACACAGCTGCCACATTTGTAGCAGCCATTCTTGGTTTTAGCAAACCATGTTCTCTCATGGTGCCATGGGTCAGTCTTCATAAGGAGAGTCTTTAGACTGCATCCACTCTTGTGAACCACCCTGGGTAGTGATGTGTGGGTGAATGGTAGAGTTGGGTCATGTCTTATCAGGTGCCGATTTCTCTGGAGGATATTCCCAACCTTCTTTGTCAGCGGAGTGTAGTCAGCAATGAAGTTAATAGCTGAGTCATTCATCTCCTTGCTGTCTCTCGGATCCTCTGTAACATATATATATATATATATATATATATATATACACACACACACTATGGAGCCCATTCCACTCAAATACTTCCAAATTTACTTTTATCACCAATTTTTCTTTGTTCTCTTGGTATTCTTAGTTGAAAGCTAAACCTAGGAGGTTCATATGCTAATTTCTTAGACCTTGAAGACTGACTGTAATCTGAATGCATTTTGACCATTAGAGGGCATTAGTTCATGCGTTTCATATAGATAACATTGAGCTCATGCACGTAAAGTGACCTAGGAGTGAGCACTGATTGGCTAAAATGCAAGTCTGTCAAAGTAACTGAAAAAAGGGGGCAGTCTGCAGAGGCTTAGATACTAGGTAATTACAGAGTTAAAACATGGTTATGCAAAACTGGGGAATGGGTAATAAAGGGGATTATCTTTCTTTTTAAACAATAAAAATTCTGGTGTTGACTGTCCCTTTAATATTGTATGTACTGTAAATATTTTACATTTCAAATTACTTCCACAATACATTAATTCTGGGAGTTACTCTTCCCTGCCACTAGGAGGAGGCAAAGATGGCAAACCACAAGAGCTCCATAAAACCCCTCTTACCTCACTTGTACCTCAGTCTAACGTATAACTAAACAAAAGAGGTAGGAAAAGAAATAAGAGCAAAAATATAGCAGCAGGGAAAAAAGATGTGCGCAAGAACAAACCAACACAAAAAATAGGGTGTGTCTCATGGACTCTCAACACCACAACATAAATTAATTTATACAGTAAGTATAAATTAGGTTTTCTTTCATACAGGTGGTTAGTTCTTAATCCATTACTCCTGGGAACTAATTCCCAAGCTGTGGAGTCCACATGAGACATAAAGGGCAGAATTTAAAAAATATCTTTTTTCACTAAAAAACTAAATCCACAACCCCAAAAGAACCCAAAAATGGCATTACAATCTTTGTTTTATTGGGGTGTTTTGTTTATTTTTTTTTTATTTATAATTTTTTATTAAAGGTTTGTATACAATCTGAAAAAGGAGTAAAACAAATAGAGACTTAGAAAACAATACATATCCATTGCTGTCCAAAAGTTTTGGATCTTACAAGATTTGGTTTTAAAGGTTTACTGAAAAGACACAAAGATTTATATCGTCTACTTTGGGTGCAGTAAAAAGTGCTAAAGCCATAAAGGAAGCAAATGTGATAGTACAATATAATGTTAATTTAGTTTTCCTTTTTATCCTTTTATCTCTTTCCCTTTTTGTATAAGGGAGCTAACCTTATATACAGTATATTAAATAGAAGATGGGAAATAAAGAAAGTAGAGTGAAGAGAGAAAAAGAGGAAGAAAAAAAGAGGTGGGTATGGGGGAGAGAGGAAACCGGTCAAATTAGAAAAGCCAACGATCCATAGGAGTGTTCAATAGGAGGCCAGGGGAAGGGTCGCTGCTTGCTGTGAATTAGCCTGGTTGTGGTGGGACAGTGAGTTGTGGTGTCAAGGTATCCCAGTAAAAGCGGCTATTGTGGAACAAGTCTAGTCAATTCGTAATGTAATAAGAGTATTCTTCTAAGGATAGTAGCTTTTGAGTCCGGTTCTTCCAGTCTATGCAAGTGGGTAGAATGGCAGACTTCAAGTTTCTCGCAATGATTGACTTTGCACTATTTATGCAAAATTGGAGGAGGCATGTGCATAGTTTACAAACCCGTTTGGGGCTATCATTAAGTAAGACCATCTGGGGGATGAGTTTGAAGTTGGGACTAAAGAGGGCACTCAGGGTTGCTTCCAGGGAGGCCCCAAAATGATTTTAGGCGGGGACAGGACCACCATATATGTGTCATTGTGCCAGTCTCTCCACAGCCCCTCCAAAACTTGGGGGATGAATTACGATATATTACTTTCAGCCTGGATGGGGTAAGGTACCAGCGTGACAGGACTTTATAGTTCATTTCCAAAATTTGGGTAGATGTGGAGGACTTTTGAGTGCGGTTAAATAGTCTACCCCACTCTTTTTGAGAAAAATCTATTGCTAGTTCGTCCTGCCAGGTACGTGTATAGGTGGGTAGTTGTTTATAGATGCAATCATCTAGTATCCTTCTAGCAATAGCAAGGGAGCCTTTCAGAGAGGTGTTTCGCTTACAGAGTTCCTCAAATCTGGTGAGGGATCGCGAGAGTGAGTGTCTATGCAGGGATTGAATTAAAAAATGATGTAATTGAGAGTATTTTAACCAATGGGTGAAAGATGCCTCTAGTATTTCACTTATATCTTGTCTTGGCTTTAGTTTCCCGTTATGTAGGAAATTACTTATAGGTGCTGAGAAGCCTAGTGCTTTGTAGTGAGAAAGTGCCTTCATTAATGTGTATACTCCGAAGCAGCTCAATATTTTGGAAGATAGGGGACATGCGTGAGAAAAGAGAGGAGATACCCGCTGTTCGTTTGATAATGCTATCCCATGAAGAGAAGCTATGTTTAAATAATGGGGAAGTTTTAGTTTTTAGAGGACGGTAGTCAGGTGGCAACCAGCAGAGGGGGCCTACCAAGGGGGTTTTGAGAATGTGTGAGTCTAAAGGTATCCATGCTTTGTCCTGTAAGCTGGTATGCCAATCCAAAATTTGTTGGAGTATATTTGCCTGGTGGTATCTCAGAATATGAGGGACTCCAAGGCCGCCCCAATTCTTAAATCTAAACAACGTGTTCCTAGCTACTCTGGGTTTTTGGTCTTTCCAGATGAATTTGTTTAGGGTGTGTTGTAGTTGTGATAAGAATTACTGAGGGTTAATATAGGGAGGAAATGTTAGGGGTTAAGTTGATACCTAAATATTTAATGCTGGTTTTCTGTAATCGGTACGGACAGATTTTTGGGAGTTCATTTAAGCTTGTGGGGGCTAAATTGATATTCAAATCGTTTGATTTCTGGCAATTAATGTTAAAATGTGAGAGCTTTCCAAAGTTCTGAAATTCTTCTAGAAGAGAGGGGATGGAGGTTGTTGGCTTGGTGATGGCTAACATAATATTGTCTGCGTATAGGCTAATTTTATAGTTATTAGGTCCTATAAGAATCCTCACAATGTTATGATTTGATCTAATGTGGGCCAAGGGTTCCATCGCTGCGGCAAATAGCAAGGGTGAAAGTGGGCAACCCTGGCATGTACCATTGTTAATTGAGAAGGGGTCAGAAAATGTGCCATTGACTTTAACTTTTGCTAATGGGTTGTTATATAAACTAAATATCCTATATATCATAAGCTGTCCAAACCCAAAGCCCCCCAATGTAGTTTGAGATATTGCCAATTAAGGCGGTCGAATGCTTTCACCGCGTCTGTTGAGACCAGGGCCATTTCGATTCCATGAGTAGTAGCATAATCTATCAGATGGAGTGTCCTGATAGTGTTGTCCCTGGCCTCCCGACACTGAATAAAGCCCTGGTCTACATGAACTAGCTGGGGTAGTAAGTATTTGTTCATCCTGTTAGCTTATATTTTTGAATATAATTTTGCATTACTATTAATAAGCTAGATGGGGCGATAATTTCCTGGATCTTTTGGGGATTTGCCAACTTTATGAATGAGAGTGATGTGTGCAGAAAGCATATCTTGAGAGGAGTCGTGTTCATCTATTGATTGGAATACTCTAGTAAACTGGGGGGGGCTAAGATCTGTTTGAACGTCTTATAAAACATATTAGAAAATCCGTCTGGACCCGGACTTTTGTGGTTTGGAAGTGAATCAATTGCTTGTAATACTTCTTTTTAGTCGATAGGGGTGTCTGCGAGATACGATTCTTCTCTAGAGAGGGTGGGGAGTTCTGCGTCTTTAATGTATGATTGTAAATTGTGAGTTTCATGGGGGGAGTTATCAGTGAAAAATTATATAATTTCTGGTAGTAGTCCTTAAAAGTTGAGGCTATCCCTTTACTGTCTTGAATGTTAGGGTTTTCAGGAGTGGAGATGCTATGAATATATGAGTTAAAGGTTATTTGACGTAGGGTTTTAGCTAGGAGGGTGCAGACTTTATTACCTTCACTAAAATATATTTTTTTAAGGAAAAAAATGCGCCTCTGCACTTATTTATGTAGATGAGCATTTAGATTTGATCTGGCTTTTGTCAAATCACCAAGTATTACTATATTGGAGGGAGGGGAGGCATGTTTGGACTCTAGCCGTCGTAGGGAATTGGTTAATGTGTTATACTCGGTTCTTTTGCTTTAACCAGAAGAGCTTTGTGTTTAAGAAATTCCCCACGTATAACTGCTTTATGAGCGTCCCATAATGTTTTAGGGCTAATAGATTCGGTCTGGTTCAATGTAAAATATTCTACTAGAGACTTCGAGATTTGTTCTGTCAGAATGGGGTTCTTAAGAAGAGAGTCATCAAATCTCCAACAGTATTGGGCTACTGATGCGGTTAGCCAGGTGAGTTCCATAGCAATCATAGAATGATCTGACCAGGACGTTGGAGAGATTGAGGAGGAGACCGACAGATGTAGGCTTAGTTGGTCTAGGAAAAGGTGATAAATTCTTGAGTATGTTTTTTTAGGGTGAGAGAAGAAAGTGTATTCTCTTGAGAAGGGGTGCTGTAGCCTCCACACATCAACCAAAGATTGGGATTGCAATCTTGAGTTAATATTTTGTAGAGTTGATGTGGGCACACTACTTCGACCTTGTGAGCAATCTAATGGAGGGGACAAATGCCTTTTGAAAGTGTAGTAAGTAAGTCAAGAGTTTTTCGAAAGAATTTTGCATGGTTTTTGTTTGGGGCATACACAGTAATTAGAGTAACTAATTGGTTGTAAAAGACGACTAATAGAACTAAAAGTCTGCCATCCTCATCTGTGTTCTGTGTAATGAGTTGGAAGTGTATACGTCTGTAAAATAAATTCCCCACTCCATTCTTTTTAGCTTCGTTGTTACTAAAAAAGCCTACTGGGTAAGTATTTAGAGGAGCAGGAGAGGGCTTGTGTGTGACAGAAATGGGTTTCCTGTAGAAAGATGTCACCTCTCTGTTTGCAAAATGAGTTCAAGGCTATCGATTGTTTAGTTGGAAAATTTAGGCCCTTAACATTTTGGGAAAATATCTGTATGATGGGAATACTCATTTTAACAGGTAATAGATCAAGTCAGCGCGCCTTGTGGAGTCTACATGTGTAAGGAAGTGTTGTATATAGTGATCAGTTGTTGGATCCCCATCTGGGGTACACACGGTTTGTAGCGGCAGCGTGCAGCAAGGGAAATTGAGGAGATGGAGAAGTAAGGAGGAGTAGAAGGGTAGGAGAGGGAGAGGGATATTGACCGGATTCCTAGAAAAGAAATGTACATAGTCATTGAGAGAGAGAAACATGTTATACAATAACAACAATGACTATAAACAACAATCTGACTTTGTAGTTAAAGAAGGTAAACAAATAAGTTGTTCTAGACCTACAAATACTTCTAACTTTGGGAGATAGAAGAAAATAAAATAGGATAAGGGGGGATGTAGATAGCTCGGTTAGGTAAGAGCTAAGCACAAGGTGGATAACATTTAGGGTGATAATTAAAGCTTACGAGTAATTCTTATATAGTAAATGCGAGAATTGATTAGGGCAACAGAAATTGGGATGGGTTTCGGGAACTTGTTTAGGTGTAAACTCTAAATTGGAGTTTGATTATACCACTCGGGTGAAGTGAGGGAACACAATAGAACTAGGAAACTATAGACTATAGACAGGACCATAGTTAATATTAGAAGGCCTAGGGTATAGGTCTATATATTAAGTAAGGCCCAAACTCATTGAACTTTACAGTTTAGGTACTGTACTAGGAAGGGGGTAACTCCTTTTTGAGTAATTAGAGCAGTAACATGGTGATAAAACAACAATAATAAAACATAACAGGTGCAGGTACAAGAACATATACAACCATGGATTTAAAACAGTAGACATAACAAAACCTTATTCAGAGGTGAAGGTATAGGATCAGTTCTTATCATCGTGGATGATGAAGAGGCATGAAAGTTGAACCAGAAGAACAATGGTGTTACTCTTGGAGAATGCCAGTGGGCAAGGAACTACAAGTGCCCTGTTAGTGACAAAGTGTGAGTTTCAGATAACTGGCTGGGCAGCTGAGTAACCTCTAGGTGAGTCAGAGCTGTTTCTGTTCCTTTTTCGGTTTATTTTGGTCCAGTTCTGCCTCTGGTGCTTATGGGATGGTGCGTCTGAGGGACTGTCCATCTCTGCGTTGACATTTAACTTAGGTAGGGAGGGTGGTACAATGTTAAGATTCTTGCAAAAGTTCTCTAGGTCATCTGGGGATCTGTAAATGAAGACTTGTGAGCATCGTGACACTTTAAGGCAGAAGGGGAATCCCCATCTGTATGGAATTTGGAGTTCCTGAAGATGTAGAGTGAGGAATCTGACTTTCCGCCTTTTAGCAAGTGGGAGGGGACTAAGATCAGCGTAGATCTGCAGCTGTGCCCCCTTCAAATTTGACACGCTGCATTTTCCTCGCAGAGTTGAATACTTTTTCTTTCTGTGTGCCCTATTTAAGGGCATGATGGTGGTAGATTCATCATCTGTAAGGAGACTAAACAAGCTCTGGAGGTAATCATCTAGCTGCTGTGTCTGGATTTGTTCCGGAATACCTCAAATACAGATATTATGTCGTCTACCTCTGTTGTCGAGGTCCTCTACATGAGATTGTAGGTTTTCAATAGTGGTATTCTGTTGATATAGCTGTCTTGCCATGGATTCAAGTTCTGTGTTAGTGTGGTCAGACCTGTCTTCTAAATAGGCCTCCCTCTCTCCCATTTCATTCAGATCTTTTTTAACCTTCTTTAGGCCGTTTTTTATCAATTGACTGACCTGCGTTAGCAAGGTTCCAAAAGTGCAGAGGTGATTGGCCATAAGAAGCGGTAGGTACGTGGCCCGGGGCTGTGCACTGACAGGCTTGGAACAGAGTCAGAGAGCAGAATTTTCATAGTTTGCCCGTCTAAACCTTTTCTTTAGTGATTTATTTTTAGAGTGCACTGTTTATCTTTCATTTGATGCTCTGCTGAGCCAGGGAGCAGCTCTAGGCATGAGCTTTAATATTATTGCAGTGCAGTTTACATATTTTGTATGTGTGTGCGTCTGAGTTTTTGTGTGTGTCTGAGTGTTTTTGTGTCTCTGAGTGTTTTTGTGTGTGTGTCTAAGTGTTTGTGTGTGTGCCTGAGTGTTTTTGTCCGTGTGTCTGAGTGTTTTTGTGTGTGTCTGAGTCTGTTTCTGAGTGTTTGTGTGTGCATCTGACTGTGTTTTTATGTGTGTCTGAGTGTGTGTGTGTGTGTGTGTGTGTGTGTGTGTCTGAGTGTTTGTATGTGTGTGTTTCTATGAAATCCTCTTCTTGCAGGGGGGGGGTGACACTATAACTTACCGCACCAGGTGACACCAACCCTAGTGACATCACTGCTCTCACATTATGCTATAGCTTTTAGTGAGCATTTAGTTTTCAGTGAAGTAATGTTGACCTGTGGTCTTAAAACCTCCTTACGTCTTGTTTTGTTTCTAGTAGTCAGTATAGAGTGGGGTAGGGTGCTTTATTGAGCCCAGTCTCTTGTTGGTATAGGTGGGGATTAAAGAGTCCCAGTTACATCATGAAGCCTTAATGTCATCTTTCAAGTGCTATATGTAACACACAATAGAGAGCTAGGCCTCAGAGGAGCGCACTATCTGAGGGTAGAGGGGCGATAAGTCTGGATAGAGTGATGTCTCTCTTAGGGATCGACTTACAGTTCTCTGATATGCTGTATCATCAAGCAAAAAATCTGTTCAAGTTGCAGCGTGGTCCGCGAGAAGTAAGGCCTCATTGACGCAGTAAGAAAGTCCCAGCTCGCTGGCGGTGAACAAAGATGTGGCTTTCTTTAGTTTCTGCTTCCAGTGAAGCCCTATGCCTGTGGAGGCTCTCCTGTGATCTGGGTAGGTAATCCTGCTTGTAGCTCTAACATTTAGAGCGGTATCGGACCTTGGCTACAACGGAGCTCAGCCTCGCACGTGCACCATGTTAGGCTGCTAGCTCCGCCCTTTTTGTTTTTATGCCATTAAAACTTATCAACAGCCAAAAATAAATCAACCTGAGACAACTGCCTGAAGGACTTTCCTACCAAAGGCTGCCTCTGAAGAAGCAAAAACATTAAAATGGTAGAAATTAGTAAAAGTATGCAGAGAAGACCAAATAGCTGCCTTCCAACTGAAACTTCTTTCTTATTTGGCAACTGACCTAGTAGAATGAGCAGTAATCTGTTTTGGTGGAGGCTGACCTGCCTCCAAGTAAGCCTTATGGATCAAAAGTTTCAACCAAGAAGCCAAAGAAACGGCAGAAACTTTCTGCCCTTTCCTGGAACCAGAAAAGAGAACAAACAAACTAGAAGTTTGAAATCCTTAGTAGCAGCAACATTATACTTCAGCATTCTAACAACATCCAAATTAAGATCTCTCCGGGATTTAGACACAAAGATCCTGATGAAAAATAAGATAAGGGGATCACATGAAAGAGCAGGTAGCTAGCAGAAAAAATAGCCAAAAGGAACAAAACCATCCAAGAAAGAAATTTAATATCCACTTTATGAATAGGCTCAAAAGGAGGAGCCTGCAAAATCTTCAAAACCAAGGTAAATCTTCAAGAAGGAGAAATTGGTTTAACTACATGCTAAATTCTGGCCAAAGCCTGTACAAATGTTTGGAAGATTAGCAATCTTCTTGTGGAATAGAACTGAAATCTGACCATTCAAAGTTCTGGCGGATAAACCCTTATCCAAACCATCTTGCAAAAACTACAAAATCTTAAGAATTCTCAGAATGCCATGAAAATCCATGAAAATCCATTATCCAAATACCAAGAAATAAAGGTATGCCAAACCTTGTAATAAATGTTCTCGGTCTTATGAGCTTGTACCAGAGTGTCAATAACAGAGTCAGAGGATCCTCTCTGCTTAAGAACTATCCTTTCAATCTCCTTGCCATCAAGTTTAGAGATTTGAGTTCTGGAGATTTGAGACAGAAGATCTGGACGCAGAAGAAGTGGCCAAGGAGGGCAACTGGACATCTTAACACGATCTGCATACCAAATTCTGCAAGACCAAGCCGGAGCAAGTAGAATCACTTATGTTTTTTCTTGTCTGATTTTGGCAATCACCCTTGGAAGAAGAACCAGCAGTGGAAAAACATAAGCTAGACGAAAAAACCATGGGGTAGATTTATCAAATGTTGGACGGACATGATCCAGACATCGCTAAATGCCGACAGCATACACTGTGGGCATTTATCATTGCCCCCTGCACATTTGCTAGCAAGGGGTGTCAATCATCCTGATCGTATCTGATTGGGATGATTATAGTCCACCACCTCAGAGGTGGCGGATGAGTTAAGGAGCAGGGGTCTTAAGACCGCTGCTTCTTAACATGTTTCCGGCGAGTCTGAGGGCTTGTATGGAAACAGCCGCATATGCTGCTTGATAAATATACCCCCATGAAACTACCAGAGCATCTACAAACACTGCTTGAGAATCCCTGGACCCCGCACAGTACCTTGAATGTTTGTGGTTTAACCAAGAGGCCATTAGATCTATCTCTGGGAGGCTCCAAAGATCCACTATCTGATTTAACACATCCAGATAAAGAGACCACTCTCCTGGAAAAGCTGACAAATGAGAAAACCTGCTTCCCAGTTGTCCACTCCAGGAATATGAACAGCAGAAATTAGACAATTGACTTCTGCCCAGGAAATAATTTGTGATACTTCCCCTTGATTATTTATATAAGCTACTGCTGTAACATTGTCTGAAAACAGAGATAAGACTCCCTTTTCAACAGAGTCCCCCAGACGGCCCCGCAACCTGAAAGACTTGCATCTGTAGTGAGCACAGACCAAGTAGGACGAACAAAAGAAGCACCCTAATGAGTCAGCTACCAAGACAGAAACTGGCTTGTTTTAAAGTCTAGATTAATCCTTTGAGATAGCTGAGTATGATCCCTGCACCATCGCTGAAGAATACAAAGTTGAAGAGGCCTGAATAAAATCCGATGCTGCAATCATGAGACCAAATGCCTCCATGCAAACAGTAACTGACGGAAAAGAAAGAGACTGAAGGATTAGACAGTCTCATGGAAACAATCTATCTGAACCCCAAAAAAACAACCTTTGTTTGAGGAACCAGGGAACTCTTTGGAAAATTGATTTTCCAACCATGTTGTTGAATAAACAACAACAGCCTGCTGGTATGAGATTCTGCTGATGAAAAGATGGAGCTACCAAGATATTGTCTAGGTAAGGAAACACAGCAATACCCTAAGCTCTGATCACACACAAAAGGACACCCAGGACTTTGGAAATATTCTGGGAGCTGTAGCCAGACCATATGGTAGAGCAACAAACAATTTCAATTTCAATTTTTCAATTTAGAAAGTAGGAAGTCTAGAAAACTTTCTCAGAGTCTTTAGATCTAGAACTGGTCTGAAAGTTCCCTCCTTCTTTGGCATAATGAAGAGGTTGGAATTAAACTCCTTTCCCTGGGGGCGTGTCTAAGTCACGGCCATGTTCAGATGTTGAATTCAGTAGCTCCCAAGGCAATATTCATAATCTATTCATTATCTTTTTCTCATCATGCCTTATCATAACTACAAACCCTAATTGATAATAAGTTGTGGAGCTGGATTTTACTTTTACCATGGTGATCCTTGTACCAACGGACCCAAACTGAGAGAGATACGTCTTGACGGCCTGATTTACATTTCTAACTCCCCCACCCCGGTTTGATGGCTAGCCGAGTAAAACCTTTTTACTATTTTTCTAAAGATTGAGGAGTTTCACACACTCATTTCTACTCTACTGGAGGAACTAGATCGCAAGATGGAAGGACAGTTCAGTGATCTCCTGTCTACAATTAGAGATGCGCATGTACAAGATGGCGACGGTCAACAACCTAGCAGATGCACCCCCCTATTAAGCCGATAGAGGACTCACCCAATATACAGCAGCCCCCAATGCTTCAGAAGGAGGAACCCGATTTCACTCCAGCATCTGTTGCGGATAGCAAGGCAGACGATGTCATGGAGCTGTATCACTTGCACACCTTTATATCCCTTATGGAGGTAGCCTCGACAATGAAAAGGGAGAACACTAATTACGACTGGAAGCCTGGGCCGATTACACATGTGCAGCATATACAGTGTGTACCCCCTTCTAACCCTTGTCCCCGAGACGACCGGAACCCAGATCACGCACCACCAGACTTGTATCGAGGAGATGCGGCCGACTCCTCCGAGAGAGCTCCGGGACCTACAGGCTCTTCATTAAGGAGACAAACAGTGGGAGCTAAATGGAGCAAGTGTGTGGATCTCCTAGCCTGGGTGACTTATGGCATCCTACCACAGGATCCGGATCACTACTGTTATGCACCGTTCGCCCACAGATTAGGTGTAGGCTAAAGACAGTCTTTCCCCAACTGGATGCCTCTCCAGGCCTGTACACTTAAATTTGTGCCCAAGCCTTTCTGTGGCTTTGTTTACTGTTGGTGAGGTCTTTATACTGGATTACACCTGTCTCACGGCTGGATCTTCATGAAGCAGTCTGATCTCTGGTCCTTAGTGCCGTTCTAACACATGAACTTACATAGTTAACACCTGAGTTTGCTTTCTTAACAGCATTAGAAATGTTATTATTATCTTCCTTTAAATATTTCTGTAAGTTCCCTTAGTATACCTGGGATCATACTGGTGTGGGTTCCTATTTTTATGTGAATTTGTCTAGACTCATTAGCCTTCACAACACTCCCCTAAGAAATGCTAGCAGAATAACTTCATATATGGGGCAACATATAGCAACACACTCTACACTACTACTTTAGAATGATGTATGCTGTCGAGCGACTGCTCCTTTTGATTACTGTGTGTTTAAACTGCAGGACTAGTCAGGATTCTCATCTCTAGCACTTGGAAGTAACATCATATTTAATCAGAATGGATTAGGGCACTGATGATTCCCATAAGTTTCCATTGCATTATATCTATGCTTTATTGTCATGTAATGTTTAAATAACATATAATGCATTTCAGAATATGTTTCCTTTATAGTATCTGCTATCATTGTTTATCCTTGAGCTCCTTGGTCCATTTGTTTAGCATGCATTGGTGCATACCAGAGAAGTCTCCAGTCAATACCTGAATATTTTTGGTATTCCCAGCTTTAATAACTTTTTCTTTTTTCCCTATATACGTATTACATACACTTACAGTACAAGCATGTAACTAGCTCCAGAATCAAATATTACCCTAGGTTATTAATGTTTTATACAACTGATACTGATTAGATTTATTTACTTTCACCGTCAGAAAAGAATTGTAGGCTCCATTGTTTGGCTTTACTTGTGTACACATCATAAGTCTATTATGTTTATACTATATTTTTATGCACCATTTATTTGTACACTGAAGTGTGAATATAATTCTGTCTAAGTGTCTCTATCAGCTCTATTTCCAGCATATAAGACTGTCCTAAACTCTGATGGAGACTGTAAGGTTGAGTATTCTCTATATAATTTACATGGGACTCTCTAGCTTACTCTCTGAGTTCAGTAATTTTCACTAGACGATGGCAAGAATTGTTCGCCTTTCCATGAATGTTGCTGTTTGTTTACAAGTGTTCTAGATATACTGTTAGCTCTGGATTTATCACTGCTATCTGAATCTGTTCTCACAGAACTATATGTTCTTAATAACCTTATAAGGAAAGATTGCAATCCCTATATTATAGCTTAAGCCCTTTCTGTCCTAATATAAGGCCCACTTTATGGAAGTTAGCTCAACTTTTAATGTCTTAGCTATCGAGTGTAACCTTTTAGCTCCCTATTGGTGGCTCATAATTTTCATATTTTTATCTTGGCCCAGAACTAAACACAACTGTCATGGTTATGCAGTTCTCAGAGTAGCTTTTCATGTGCTCTATATATGGGAATCTTTAGAGTTTCAAGCCCTACTTTTTATATAAATCTACGTTATTAGGCACTAATATATGCTCTGGTTTCAGACATTACATTACCCTATTGTTATCCTAGTGTTCTTAACTCATTTACTACTAAGTACTTTCCTACATGTTTCTACACATTTTACCAATCAGTTTATGTATTGTTATTTATCATTATCTAGTTCTTAAATACTATATACTACCAACTGTATGTTTTCCTCTATTATATTAGTAGCTAATCTCCAATCAATTTTCCCCTGGTCCAAATAATGATCACCTTATATGCTAATCCCCCTTCATTCAGTTTATAAGTTTGGTAAGGCCTAAGAGTGGATTTGGATATTTTATGAGGAACTTGTGCTTCAACCACCCTTTTGCCCATCCCATCAAGTTTATAATGAGCTCAATAGTGATCCTTCTAAACCATATTATAACAACCAGGCTGTATCTCTCAAATACCCGGACACGCCCCCCCTCTATCCCCTTTTTTTTTTAACTAGAGCGGCTCTTGCCCGCTGAATCCCCCTCCCCCCAAAATAAAACCATGATACTAACCCCCACCTTACCACAATTCGCTCTGAATAGATAAATTACTTTATGGTATCCACAGTAATTTGGGGACCATTATTAAGTCAAAGGTTATAAAATGATGTTTCTTTATAATATGTTCCAGATAGCCATCTCTGCCGGACACAAGTCTTTACTTTTTACTTTCAACCCTATATATTATACATTTTATAATCCACATCTTAGACAGACTTTTGTAATCTCTGCCGGAACCTGTATTATCAGTGCTAGACTTGTGGTTTTGCTATTTTGTACAGTTTAAGTCTTCATTCACAGGTACTTAGCATAGAGGTGGGTTTGGCATGACAATTATAACAATTTCACTGGTACCTTAATGTTTTAGAACTAGACTATTTTATTTATTTCCGTTAGAATTGTAAAGAGGTTTCTGTCTTCTTTTTTTTTTTTCTTCCAAGTCTGATCTGTATCTGAACATATGTACTGTTTCTATGTCACTGCTCATTACCTCAATAAAAATTTATTTAAAAAAAAAAATCCTTTCCCTGTCCCAACAAAGGATCAGGAACCATCACTCCCTTAGTTTCTAGATCCATGACTGACGGAACATTGGGCAGAAAAAAAACTTCCTGTGGGAGGCCTTGTTGTGAATCGCGGGGGCACGCCGCATCATTTACCTAGTATAGTAGTCATGTATGATACTATGAGAAGCATGTATGAGAAGAGGGTAATGGAAGGAGGTAAATCAATATTTGGCATGGGATCTGGGAGGGGGAAGAGGGAAGAAATTGAGGGGGGGCAACTACACTACAGAAACTTTATTTTTAAGATCAAAAATTATTAAAAATACAGTTTTTTTCAGCAAACTGGGTACTGGCAGACAGCTGCCAGTACCCAAGATGGTGGCAACTAGGTAGAGGGGAGAGGGTTAGAGAGTTGTTTGGGGGGTTCAGGGAGGTTGGGGGCTAAGGGGGGATACAACACTGCAGAATAACTGTTAAAAATAAAAAAAATGCCTTTTATTTTAGTACTGGCAGAGTTTCTGCCAGTACTTAAGATGGCGGTGACAATTGTGGGGTGGGGGAGGGAAGGGAGCTGTTTGAGGGGGTCAGGGCAGGATCAGGGGGTGGGATATGTCAGGTGAGAGGCTGATCTCTGCAATAAAGCTAAAATTAAGCCTACAAGCTACCTAATTAACCCCTTAACTGCTGGGCATAATACAAGTGTGGTGCACAGCAGCATTTTACGGCCTTCTAATTACCAAAAAGCAATGACAAAGCCATATATGTGTCAGGATAGGTAAAGTCCAGAGTAAGACCCAAATGCTAGAATGAGGGTAATAACACCCTAGCACAGTGAGTATAAACCAGGACTGACCCTGCGACAGCTACAGTATAAAATACTCACAGAGATAGGCTGGAAGATGGCACAGCAGGGTCAGGAGAAGAAACTTCGAGTAGATAGGGTTAATCAAGAGAGTTGTCAAGTAAGCAATGTCCAGCAACGTGTAATCAGGCAGGTAGAGGTTAACCAATAGATAAATCAAACAAGCAAATGTCCAGCAACGTGTTATCAGGCAGATAAAGGTTAACCAATAGAATAATCCAGCAAGCAAAGTCCAGCAACGGGTAATCAGGCAGGTAGGGGTTAAGCAGTAGAGTAATCCAACAAAGTCCAGCAACGGGTAATCAGGCAGGTAGGGGTTAAGCAATAGAGTAATCCAACAAGCAATGTCCAGCAACGTGTAATCAGGCAGGTAGGGGTTAAGCAGTAGAGTAATCCAACAAGCAAAATCCAGCAACGTGTAATCAGGCAGGTAGGGGTTAAGCAATAGAGTAATCAAACAAGCAATGTCCAGCAACGTGTAATCAGGCAGGTAGGGGTTAAGCAATAGAGTAATCAAACAAGCAATGTCCAGCAACGTGTAATCAGGCAGGTAGGGGTTAAGCAATAGAGTAATCCAACAAGCAATGTCCAGCAACGTGTAATCAGGCAGGTAGGGGTTAAACAATAGAGAAAGCCAACAAGCAGTGTCCAGCAGCGTGTAATCAGACAGGCAGGGATAAGGCAATAGAGTTTTCAAACAAGCCAAGTCCAGCAACAAGGGATCAGTCAGATAGGGGTTCAGGATTCAGTATAACGATAAGCACAGGTTCAGAAATATGAGAAATACTCACAAGCCAACGAGTGAAAACAAACAGGCACCGGAGGAGAGAAGACGCCGGAATAAGAAGCCATTCTGACGTCAGAGGAGAGGGACGGCTTCAGTCAAGTTGCTAGGCAACAGAGTGTAGCGCAACAGCGCTGAAGAAATCCGGAAGGGGGAAGAGCGATCAGCTGAGCGATCACGACAGTGCCCCCTCCTCAAGGACCCCTCCGAGGAACACGAGCAGGCTTCGAAGGATTCCGAACGTGGAACTGTTTGATCAGGGCAGAGGCGCGGATATGAGAAGCAGGTTCCCAAGAACGTTCAGTAATGGGGTAGCCCTTCCAATGAACCAAATAGTATAAATGGTTACCTCGTAATCTGGAATCAAGAATTTGACTGATCTCGAATTCTGAAGTACCATCCACAAGAAACAGAGAGGGAGCTTTCTTTTTGGTGGAAAACCGATTAGAGACTGCCGGTTTAAGAAGAGACACATGAAATACAGGATGAATCTTCAGGTTGTCTGGTAAAGCCACCTTGTAAGCAGTAGAACAAACCTTGGAAACAATTCTAAACGGTCCTATGTATTTAGGACCCAATTTAGCACAAGGCTGCTTAAGACGAATGAATCTGGTAGATATCCAAACTTTGTCTCCAGTGCGGAATGAAGGTGCCTTACGGCGTCTGCGGTCAGCAAATCGCTTATACTTTAGAGAAGAGAAGAGAAGAATTTCCCGAATCTTCTTCCAGTGTTTACAGAGATTCTTCACAGTTCGATCTGCTTCAGGAACACCAGAAACCCCAGAAGACATAGGAAAAGTTCTAGGCTCGAGTCCATAAGCTGCCTTAAAGGGAGAAGTCTGTAAAGAAGAATTGAGACGAGAATTGTAAGCAAGTTCTGCCAAAGGAAGAAGTTGAGACCAATTGGAATGCTGATGATTAACATAGTGTCTGAGATAAGATTCAAGAGATTGGTTAACTCGTTCAGTTTGACCGTTGGATTGAGGATGATGGGCAGTAGATAGAGATATGGTAACTCCAAATTGTTTGCATAGAGATTTCCAGAATCTTGAGACAAATTGAACTCCACGATCAGAAACAATGTCCAAAGGAAAACCATGTAATCTGGTGATATGGAGTATAAACAGTTCAGCGAGTTTCCGGGCAGATGGTAGGCCAGTTAAAGGAACAAAATGAGCTGTTTTGGAAAATCTGTCTACCACAACCCATATGGTCTTGTTTCCGGCAGAATTAGGAAGATCAGTAATAAAGTCCATGGAAACATGAGACCAGGGATAATATGGAACCGGTAGAGGTTGTAAGAGTCCAAAAGGTAAACCAGAAGACTGTTTATTAGATGTACAGGAATTACAGGCTGCAACATAATCCTTGACATCTTTGTTCATAGAAGGCCACCAGACATGTTGTTTGAGTCTCCATAATGTATTACGTACTCCAGGATGTCCAGACAAAATATTATCATGAGCCCAACGAAGAAGTTTAAGGTGGAATTCTGCAGGTACAAACAAGATTCCAGGAGGTATGTTATAGGAGGAAGGAATGGAGGCTTGAGCAGACTGTAATGCTTGAAAAGGAAAAGTAGACAACTGAGCTAGAACTTTAGCAGGCTGGAGAATGGGTTCAGAATCCAACAATGTAGAATCAGAAGTTTGAAATTGTCTGGATAAAGCATCCGCTTTACAGTTCTTAGAACCAGGAATATAAGAGAGGACAAAATTAAATCTGGAAAAGAACAGAGCCCACCGAGCTTGACGTGAATTGAGGCGTTTAGCAGTATGAAGATACAGAAGATTTTTATGATCCGTAAGAATAAGAAATGGCTGAACCGTGCCTTCAAGCAGATGTCTCCATTCTTCCAAGGCCATCTTAATCGCTAACAATTCTTTGTTACCTACGTCATAATTCAGTTCTGAAGTATTAAACTTCTTGGAAAAGAACCCCACAGGAAGGATTTTGCTAGTGACAGGATTTCGTTGAGAAAGCACAGCCCCGGCAGCGATCAGAGAAGCATCCACTTCAACGATGAATTGGAGACTCGGAAATGGATGGCAAAGAACGAGGGCCGAAGTAAATGCAGATTTCAGAGACTCAAAGGCCTGTAAGGCTTTATCAGACCAATGTTTGCAATCCTGACCCTTCTTAGTAAGAGCAGTAAGAGGTGCCGATATGTTAGCAAAGTCTTTTATAAATTTACGGTAGTAATTGGCAAACCCTAGAAACCTCTGAAGAGATTTTAGGAAAGTTGGTCTAGGCCAATCTATAATAGCCGACAGTTTGTCAGAATCCATCTCAAATCCAGACGGAGAAATTATGTAACCCAAAAAATGAATAGATTCTTGATGAAAAGAGCACTTTTCAAGCTTGGCAAATAGAGAATTTTCACGTAATCTCTGGAGTACTAGTTTAACGTGATGAACGTGATCCTGTAAAGTCCGAGAATAAATCAAAATATCATCAAGATAGATAATGACGAATTGATTAAGATAGTCTCTGAATATTTCATTAACAAAATGTTGAAAAACTGCAGGGGCATTGCATAACCCAAAAGGCATAACTAAATATTCATAGTGTCCAAACCTTGTGTTGAAGGCTGTTTTCCACTCATCCCCTTTTCGAATCCTGACCAAATTGTATGCCCCACGAAGATCCAATTTGGTAAAAATGGAAGCACCCTGGAGACGATCAAACAATTCAGGAATGAGAGGAAGGGGATAACAATTCTTGATTGTAATCTGATTAAGAGCACGATAGTCAATGCAAGGACGTAGACCTCCATCTTTCTTTTCAACAAAGAAAAATCCTGCTCCTACCGGAGAGGAAGAAGGGCGAATAAAACCTTGGGCCAAATTATCCTTGATGTAGTCTTCGAGAGAAACATTTTCTTGACAAGAAAGTGGGTATGTTTTACCCTTAGGAAGAGGTGCTCCGGGTAGTAAATCAATGGGACAATCAAAGTCCCGATGTGGAGGTAATACTTCAGCATCCTTTTTAGAAAAGACATCACAAAAAGAATGATATTGTACAGGCAAAGAATCAGGAATGTCCAAAACTGCCACAACTGTACTAGAAGGTTTGGGAGTATTCTGTAAACACTTTTGGAAACAAGAGGATCCCCAGGTAACAAGTTCCCCTTTTGACCAGGAGAAAACCGGATCATGAAGTTGTAGCCATGGAAGTCCCAAAATTAAAGGAAACTGAGGAGAAGAGATGATGTCAAAACAGATGGTCTCCGAATGAAGTACTCCTACAGACATAAGAAGTGGTATATTAGAATATTGAATGATTCCTGAACCTAAAGGTTGACCACTGACAGTAGTGACCTTAATTACTTGGCTCTTGGAAAGCAAAGGAATCCGAAAGGAATTAACAAAATCCGAATCCATAAACATTCCAGCAGCTCAAGAATCAATGAGTGCTTGAGCCTGGAACTTGGTGTTGCCAAAACGGAAGGTGACTGGAACAAACAGCTTGGGATTGAGGGTAGGAAAAGATTTTTGGCTTAACTCAGTCCCTCTTTCTGGAGTTAAGCCCTGGCTTTTACTGGACGGGTTGGACAATCTTTTAACATATGTCCCTTAATACCACAATAAAGACATAGTCCAAGATTACGCCTTCTGAGACGTTCAGCTTCAGATAACTTAATTGCACCAACCTCCATGGGTTCACTAGATTCAGAGATAGAAGAATTCGGAGCAAGAAGGTTAGGTGAACGAGACAAAGGACGGAAATTGGATTTGATAAAGGATCTTCTGTTACGGTCACGTTCATGGAGACGCTCAGAGTAACGAGCATCTAACTTGATACATAAATTGATGAGTTCTTCTAGAGAATCAGGAAGATCCCTATAAACCAGTTCGTCTTTTAAACGATCGCAAAGACCTTTACGAAATGCTGCACGCAGGGCCCCATGATTCCACATAGTTTCAGCAGCTAAAGTCCGAAATTCTATAGCGTATTGTGCTACAGAAAGAGAACCCTGCCTTAAATCTAAAAGTCCTGCTTCGGCAGCTGCAGACCTTCCAGGTTTATCGAACACGGAAGAAAATATGGATACAAAAGTGTCAATATCATGAAGCAAAGGATCATCCTTTTCCAACAATGGAGAAACCCAAGCCAAGGCTTTACCTTTCATAAGAGAAATCAAAAAGGTGATCTTGGAGGAAGAGGAAACAAACATCAGAGGATTATTTCTGAAGTGTAGGCGGCACTGATTAAGGAATCCTCGACAGTCATCCGGGTTGCCATCATATTTATCAGGTAGCGGAATTCTGGGTACTAACTGTTCAGAAGGATGTGGCGGATTATATGTAGGATTAGAACTGGCCGCAGGAACAACAGGAGTTACAGGGACTTGTGAAGGCGGAGAGAGGTTATGCAAAAGAGCAGTAATTTGATCCAATTTAGAGTCCAATGATTGCAGGTGTGCGGAGTGGGTGCCAAGCAGCTGTCCTTGTAGAGCCACAGCTCTGGATAACTCACCAGGGTCCATTTTATGGCCTGTTTGTAATGTCAGGATAGGTAAAGTCCAGAGTAAGACCCAAATGCTAGAATGAGGGTAATAACACCCTAGCACAGTGAGTATAAACCAGGACCTGACCCTGCGACAGCTACAGTATAAAATACTCACAGAGATAGGCTGGAAGATGGCACAGCAGGGTCAGGAGAAGAAACTTCGAGTAGATAGGGTTAATCAAGAGAGTTGTCAAGTAAGCAATGTCCAGCAACGTGTAATCAGGCAGGTAGAGGTTAACCAATAGATAAATCAAACAAGCAAATGTCCAGCAACGTGTAATCAGGCAGATAAAGGTTAACCAATAGAATAATCCAGCAAGCAAAGTCCAGCAACGGGTAATCAGGCAGGTAGGGGTTAAGCAATAGAGTAATCCAACAAGCAATGTCCAGCAACGTGTAATCAGGCAGGTAGGGGTTAAGCAGTAGAGTAATCCAACAAGCAAAGTCCAGCAACGGGTAATCAGGCAGGTAGGGGTTAAGCAATAGAGTAATCCAACAAGCAATGTCCAGCAACGTGTAATCAGGCAGGTAGGGGTTAAGCAGTAGAGTAATCCAACAAGCAAAGTCCAGCAACGTGTAATCAGGCAGGTAGGGGTTAAGCAATAGAGTAATCAAACAAGCAATGTCCAGCAACGTGTAATCAGGCAGGTAGGGGTTAAGCAATAGAGTAATCCAACAAGCAATGTCCAGCAACGTGTAATCAGGCAGGTAGGGGTTAAACAATAGAGAAAGCCAACAAGTAGTGTCCAGCAGCGTGTAATCAGACAGGCAGGGATAAGGCAATAGAGTTTTCAAACAAGCCAAGTCCAGCAACAAGGGATCAGTCAGATAGGGGTTCAGGATTCAGTATAACGATAAGCACAGGTTCAGAAATATGAGAAATACTCACAAGCCAACGAGTGAAAACAAACAGGCACCGGAGGAGAGAAGACGCCGGAATAAGAAGCCATTCTGACGTCAGAGGAGAGGGACAGCTTCAGTCAAGTTGCTAGGCAACAGAGTGTAGCGCAACAGCGCTGAAGAAATCCGGAAGGGGGAAGAGCGATCAGCTGAGCGATCGCGACAATATGTCTGCTATTTCTGAAGAAAAGGGATTCCAGAGAAGCATTTACAAACATTTGTGCCATGATTGCTCTAACTGATTGTAAATAATTTCAGTGAGAAACCTAAAATTGTGAAAAAGTTAACGATTTTTTTTATTTGACTGCAATTTGGCTGTTAAATGGTGTCATGAAATATACCTAGATCAATACTTTGGGTTGTCTACTACACTACACTAAAGCTAAATTTAACCCTACATGCTCCCTAATTAACCCCTTCACTGCTGGACATAATACACATATGGTGCGCAGCAACATTTAGCGGCATTCTAATTACCATAAAGTAATGCCAAAGCCATAAATGTCTGCTATTTCTGAACAAAGGGGATCCCAGAGAAGCATTTACAACCATTTGTGCCACAATTGCACAAGCTGTTTGTAAATAATTTCAGTGAGTTTGTGAAAAAGTAAAAAAAATATATGTATTTGATCATATTTGGCGGTGAAGGGTTATTCAGGGATTCCTGACAGATATCAGTGTTCTAATGTAACTAGCGCTAATTTTGAAGAAAAAAAAATGGTTTTGAAATAGCAAAGTGCTACTTGTACTTATTGCCCTATAACTTGCAAAAAAGCAAAGAACGTGTAAACATTGGGTATTTCTAAACTCAGGACAAAATTTAGAAACTATTTAGCATGAGTGTTTTTTGGTGGTTGTAGATGTGTAACAGATTTTGTGGGTCAAAGTTAGAAAAAGTGTGTTTTTTTCCATTTTTTCATCATATTTTATATAATTTTTATAGTAAATTATAATATATGATAAAAATAATGGTATCTTTAGAAAGTCAATTTAATGATGAGAAAAACGGTATATAATATGTGTGGGTACAGTAAATAAGTAAGAGGAAAATTACAGCTAAACACAAACACAGCAGAAATGTAAAAATAGCCCTGGTCCCAAACGGTCAGAAAATGGAAAAGTGGTCTGGTCACTAAGGGGTTAAATGTCCAACTTGGGAAAATAAGATAAACACACCAGTATTAAGAATCCTGGTTAAACTTTAAGGGTGGAGGTAAGCATACACAGGTATCACATCATGAACAAGGTAAATATACACAGGTATCACAGCAGAGATGCTTGGTCTCAGGAACAAGGTAAGCATACACAGGTATCACAGCAGAGATGCTTGGTCTCAGAAGCAAGGTAAGTATACACAGGTATCACATCATGAACAAGGTAAGTATACACAGGTTATCACAGCAGAGATGCTTGGTCTCAGGAACAAGGTAAGCAAACACAGGTTATCACAGCAGAGATTCTTGGTTTCAAGGTAAGCATACACAGGTATCACATCATGAACAAGGTAAGCATACACAGGTATCACAGCAGAGATGTTTGATCTCAGGAGCAAGGTAAGCATACACAGGTATCACAGCAGAGATGTTTGATCTCAGGAGCAAGGTAAGCATACACAGATATCACGGCAGAGATGCTTGGCTTCAGCAGCAAGTGAAGCATACACAGGTATCACAGCAGAGATATTTGATCTCAGGAGCAAGGTAAGCATACACAGGTATAACAGCAGAGATGTTTGATCTCAGGAGCAAGGTAAGCATACACAGGTATCACAGCAGAGATGTTTGATCTCAGGAGCAAGGTAAGCATACGCAGGTATCACAGCAGAGATGTTTGATCTCCGGAGCAAGGTAAGCATACACAGATATCACGGCAGAGATGCTTGGCTTCAGCAGCAAGTTAAGTATACACAGGTATCACAGCAGAGGTGCTTGGTCTCAGAAGCAAGGTAAGCATACACAGGTATCACAGCAGAGATGCTTGGCTTCAGAAGCAAGTTAAGCATATACAGATATCACAGCAGATGTATTTGGTCTCAGAAGCAAGTTAAGCATATACAGGTATCACAGCAGAGGTGCTTGGTCTCAGAAGCAAGATAAGCATACACTGTAAGAACAAGCAAAAAAATCGTGGCGGGGGACCAGGTAAAGTGTAAAACTTAGCTTTAATTAAAGCATATAAAAGATAAAAAATATATAATCACAAGCAAAAAGCCAGAGTAGCAGCGGTCTTACGCGTTTCAGCTCCTGCCTTACTCATAGACCGTGCTACACCTGGCTCAAAAGTCTTTTTAAATAACATTAATCTACAGTGACGTGCCAACATGGCCAGCTATTAACCCTTTACCAATTCCATGTCTGCCGTTTTATCAGCAGAGGTGCTTTATCTCAGAAGCAAGGTAAGCATACACAGGTATCATTCATTCCAGAGTGATGGGCTGAGTGAGCTTTTATAGGGACTCCCACACCTGCGCCCTCCAGGTGGGAGTTCCTATAATTAGTTACTGGCCCTTTAAATCTAGGCCACATACACAGCTGCTAGACAGACTGGTCTCAGCGTCCCTCCAAATGTGACTCCAAGACGGACTGCTGGAAGCTCTGTGTTCACCGCGGTGGAGGGCGGTAAGGATGGTAAGGATTCTGACAATTCCTATCTAATGGGTCTTTAAAGGGAGAACTATCATCCAAAGGAATATTAGTACATTTAGCCAGCAAAAGACTGGTCCCATCCACTTTGGGAATAGCTCAATATTAGCCGGTAAAAGATACATTTTCTTAAACCTTGAAAAGGATTAAAATGAATACCTGGTTTAGCCCAATAATCTCAGAGACCACATCGGGGACAGGAAATACATCTGAAGATTTAACCATAGGTTTAAAAACAGTATCTAAACGGTTAACAGGCTTATACCCATCTACTTTAGGATCTTTAACCATTAAAGTAAGCAAAATTTATTTTAAAAGTTAACGAATATGCTTAATTTTAAATGGATAAGAAGATGTTTCAGATTCATTATAAGAAGAAGACCCTTGATCATCAGAAAAAAATCCCCCTCTGAGGACATAGCAGCTTCAAGACTAGAGACATTAGCCTCAACAGGCTTAGAGCTAGTAGAAGTTAAATACTTAACTGACCTTTTACGCTCACTTGAAGGAGGCATGAAAGCCAACATTTCAGACACAGTGGATAGAATAAAACCCTTGATCCAAGGAGTGAAAACAGTACGGTTCTCCTGTAAGGAACAAACAGAAGGAGCAGTAACACCTTTAGAAGCAAGAGCAGAAAGCATTAAAATATTAATACATTTATTGCATTTGACAGAGGAAAAACCTCAGCTTGTTTACATTATAAACATTTAACACTGGTAGGAAAGTGTTCAGATGACCCAGCTTCAAAAGTAGATTTAGGGATTTTAGTCAGTAATCTCCATAAATGCAGATAACTAATACAAAAGTTAAATGCAGAAAACAATCAGCATACAGCTAAATGGTAATATCCCCATTAAAAGAGCTATTGAACAAAGTGAAACACTTACCTTCTTGGAAAGAACCTCTTAAAAAAACTTAAAAATTCAAAAATCAATAAAGCAGAGATGTGGTAGCACCCAGTACATCTGGCAACTAGGAAGTGTACTTATGAAACCCAAAAAAATTATTTCATGATTTAGGTAGAAGATACAATTTTAAACAACTTTCCAATTTACTTCTATTATCAAAATTACTTTATTCTCTTGGTATAATTTGTTGAAGGAGCAGCAATGCACTACTGGTTTCTAACTGAACTCATGGGTGAGCCAATGACATTCTGTATATATATGCAGCCACCAATCAGCAGCTAGAATCTAGGTTCTTTGCTGCTCCTGAGCTTTCCTAGATAAACCTTTTAGCAAAGGATAACAAAAAAAAGATGTCATTTAAATAATAGAAGTAAATTGGAAAATTGTTCAAAATTGTATTATCTAAATCATGAAATAATTTTTTGGGGTTGCATGTCCCTTTAACCCTTTGAGTGCTAAGGACTTTCCCACCTAGGTGCTAAGATTTTTTAATGTTTTTTTTTAAATTTTTTAAGTATAAATAAAGTTGCGCAGTGACGTCATCATGTTATTGCGCGTGACGTCACCACGCAAAATGGGAAGCCCCGGTGATGCCTGTCACTCTACAGGCACGATCGCCGGGGTAGGATCGGGTAGGAGCCCCCAGATCTCCCTCAAGGTGGGAGAGTGCTAGCGACGGCTCTGAGCCGTCGTTAGCACCAGAGTGGGAAACTCTGCGTTAACACTCAAGGGGTTAAAGGGACATAATACTCATATGCTAAATCACTTAAAAGTGATGCAGCATAACTGTAAAAATCTGACAGGAAAATATCACCTGAACATCTCTATGTAAAAAAAGAAGATATTTTAACTCACTCGTTTCCTCAGCTCACCAGAGTAAGTGCTGTGTAAAAAGTTATACTTTAGTTACTGCCCAGATGCAGATAAAAAAAAAAGAATAAATGAACAGCAGCCAATCAGCATCAGCAGTGCTGAGGTCATGAACTCTTTTACCTTGATCTTATGAGATTTCAATTAACTCTCATGAGATTTCATATTAAACTGAATAGGGAAATAACATGAGTGTGCATGATTTACCAATATGCCTTTCATTGCATAACTTTTAAAAATATTATGAACTTCCTCATTGATATTGCAAGTATACAGTACAAGTAAAGGGATTATATGCTGTTCTTTCTTTCAAGTCACAACTGTATTCTCAGCCTTAAAGGGATACTAAACCCACATTATTTCTTTATACTATACTATAATTGTTTCTTCATTCTCTTGCTATCTTTATTTAAAAAGCAGGAATTTAAATCTTAGGAGACAGCCTATTTTAGGTTCATAACCCTGGAAAGCGCTTGCTTACTGGTGGCTACATTTAGTAAACCAATAAGCAGGCATAACTCTGGTTCTGAATGATTCAGAAAAAAAGCATGGAATTTTAAACAATTTTCCAATTTACTTCTATTATCTATTTTTTTTCATAAGGGATAAACCTCCTATTACGTCCTACATACTCTAATTTAACTTATAATAAATACACAACACCACTGCTTGGGGGAAAAACGGTCACGGCCGCGTTTATTATATAAACATATATAATTCTATCTAATATTGTCCAACATTAGACAGCTCTTTAATAACTTATAGCTGAACTTGTAGCAAGTTCCTTCCAGCTGGTGGCGGCATCTTCTAACTAACCTAACCCCTACTGATTGACGGTCAAGGCCCCTCCAATGTTTGCAACGTGCACAGTGTTGCGCACGCTCATTGGCACAGAGAGAGAGATTTGTTATGGAGAGCTCTTCGGCCTGCAGCTCTTTAAAGGGAGAGGAACCCCTAAGCCGGCACTAAGTGGGCGACACCTCACCCTGTGTTCGGGCCGTCACTCTGCTCTCTCCGTGCCCGCTCCCAGGGCCTTGCCCGTCCGCCACATGAGAAAAGAACTTTCCTCTTGCCGCCACCCTAAACCAACCTGGCCCCTAAACCAACCTGGCCCTTAAATACCTACAACTTTAACAAATTTTTTTATATATATATATATATATATATATATTTATTTATTTTTTTTAAATTAATTGCTGTGCGTCACAACAGTCAGATACCAACCATAGCACAGCACTTACTGGAGCCACGCACTCACCCATTTCAAATCTGCAGTCATAATCCTGATTAAATCCAACACAGAGATAGACCCCAAGTCGTTACCACCCAAATGCACCACAATCACTTGAGGCTTTCCCCACCTCCTATGTGCATCTTGTAACAAGGCTGGTAGCTCATTCCAATTTAGCCCCCTGCGACCGAGCGACCGAGCCACCGAACGTTAGCCCTGGATGAAGCCAATCCTAGCTGCTGCCCGTCTGGGGAATGAAGCACCCTGATGGCCGCCCAGTGGATAAAGGAATGACCAATAATCCACACACGAACCGGGGAAGTTATCTTTCCTAGAACAACATGGATAGGGACAAATGAAGTGCAGCCCCCAGGCTAGTACAGGCCTCCCGCTCCCCTCCCCCCCGGCGGGGAAGGCGCCTGCAAGGCCCCCTACCTCTCGCCCCCACCCTCATCCTAGTCTAGCAAGGGGCAAATGTAACCACTATAACACTCAGATTTCCAGCGGCCCCACCTCTTAATGTCAGCCTGTGACGACCTGCTAGTCGCTGCGCTGGTCACTGCCCCAATCCTGAATGAATGTGGGGCGATCCTGGATGCATCTTAGCCTATTGCCCCCGCGACCTTGGCTAACACTTTGCGGAAATGAAAAGCTGACAACAAACTTCCATCCTCGTGAATTAGAATTTGCCATGCTCCCGCCGTCCGCACCCGGCTGTACGCCTCCACGCTCAGCACCGGGCAGTATTCAGGGAATTCATGCCTTGGCATAGGCAACCACGCCCCTTTCCCTTCCTGATCCGTCTTGGATCTAGGGATGAGGAGGAGCACGCCGTCCTCAGAGGCCCGCACGTGCTCCATTTTAATTCCCCCGACATCTCCCTTCTTTGAAGTGGACACCACTTCGCTTATCCTCAAAGCCCCTGCAAACGCCAGCGCAAAAGCAGCCTGAAACAAGTAAGCCTCTTATGAGGAAGCGCACACTGAACCTAATTTCCCCACCATCAGCCGCAACCTTGCCGTCGTGATAGGCTCCCTCTGATCTTTTGGGTGAGGGGCCACCCGGCCCCAACCCTTCAAGAGTTGCCTGACCAAGAAAGCATTCGTAAAATCTGACAGCCCCAATGCTTTGTTAAAAAATGACAAAGCCAGCAACCTCCTGAGAGCCGACATTCTGGACACACCCTCTTGCTTCAAGCATGCCAGCCATTCAAGAATGTGTACCTGAGACGCCTGTTGGATTGAGAAGCCCTTCTGCACACTGAAGCGTTCCCACGCCTTCCAGTGCGACAAATACGCCGCCCACGTCTTAGGCGCCAGCGAAGCCCTGATCAGGGGGAGAATGCTCTCCCAACCCCCGCCAGCTGCCAAAGAAAAGGAGGGCACATTAGACCCTCCACTGCTGCCCTTGGGGCCACCCTCCTGAACTGATCCCATTGAAATCTAGAGAGAGCGTCTGCTATTACATTACTAAACCCTGGTACGTGCCGCGCTGTGAAGCGAACATTAAGTTGCAAGAAACTTAACACCAGGTGCCTAAGATAGGTCACCACCACCGGAGAAGACCCTGACAATCTGTTTATGGCATAAACCACGCTCATATTATCGGACCAAAAAAATCACCGACTGATTAGCCAGACGGTCCCCCATAGCTCGACCGCCACAACTATGGGAAAGAGCTCTAGTAAAGCCAAATTATGGGTAAGGCCAGCGGAAAACCAAGCTTCCGGCCACGCCTCTGCACTCCACGCCCCGTCCAGATAGGCACCGTAACCCAGGCCCCCTGCCGCATCCGTGAACAGATGCAAGGCCTGGTTGGAGATAGGCTCAGCCCTCCAAAGGCAGACGCCGTTAAAATTAACTAGAAACTGTTCCCACACCTTTATGTCCTCCCTCATTTGTGCCGTAACCCGACACCATTTCCTGGGACCCCGAGGACCTTTCAATTGGCCCTCTAGTCTTCGATTGAAGACCCTCCCCATGGGAATGGCCCTCCCGGCAAAATTAAGGAGACCCAACAGGGATTGCAGCTCCTTGATGGTAACGCACTCCACCCTACCAACTGCTTGAACCGCCTATAGGAGGCGGTCGACTTTATCCTTTGGGAGCCTGCATAGAGATGCAACTGTGTCGATCTCTATTCCCAAGAATGTGAGGCATGTGCGGAACACCAAACTCAGCCATCACCCATTGCATCACCTCCATCACCCTGGTGCACTCATCTGTTCCCGCAACCCCTACCAACAAGAAGTCATCTAGGTAGTGAGCCACGGCCCCACCCCCTGATGCCCTCTGCACCACCCAGTGCAGGAAGGAACTGAAACATTCGAACAGGGCACACGACAGCGAGCAACCCATCGGCAAGCACTTATCAACATAGAACTCACCTTCAAACTTCATTCCCATCAGCCGAAAGGAGGAAGGATGAAGCGGGAGTAACCGGAACGAGGATTCAATATCCAATTTCGCCATTAGCACTCCCCTGCCCTTACCCCGCACCACTCCAAGTGCCTCTTCAAAGGACTGGTAGTGCACGGAGCTAAGGTCTGGATCAATCGCGTCATTCACAGAAGCTCCCTTGGGATAAGACAAGTGGTGTATTAACCTGAACTTGCCGTGCTCCCTTTTTGGGACCACTCCCAGCGGGGAGACCACCAAATCCGGGAATGGACACTCCCGAAATGGCCCTATCACCCTCCCCAGTATCAATTCCTTTCCCAACTTTTCCCTTACCACGTGGGGGAACTCGTACGCTGATTTCAGGTTACGATGGACAGTCGAACCCTCCACGGGCGAAGTTATAGGGATCCTGAAACCTTCCCTTAACCCTGATGACAGGATAACCACCGCCTCCTGGTCAGGGTAATGAGCCAACCACGGTGCCATGGACTCCACTCTAAGTGGAGTTGGTGCCCTTGACCCCAGCACCCCCTCTGGCATTCTGTCCGGTGCTACCGGAATCCCTCCTTTTTGCACACTCTGAACCCGGGTGTGGTCCGCCACAAAACTTACAGATGTGGCGAAAGGAACAATTTGCTCCCCTATCACACTGTTTGTCCTGGAATTTCCAGCATTCTCTCCCACGTTTCCTCTGCCGTGGGAGGGAACGCGTGGCACCCGGCCTGCCCACAGCCGGCGGCAAGGTGGACCTTTCCCTCCCCAGTTTGGACCACAGGTGCATATCCTGTGTTCCAAAGTGCAATATGGGGTTGCCCACCATTTTCTTGCAGAATGCCACATCATAGCATGCCAAGCACCCTCCTTAAACCTCTTATAGATATCCCCAATAGTGTCCTGATATTTAAAGAGGTTGTGCCCCTGGGAGGGCCATTTGTCGACGTAACAGGATGCTAGCACCCTGAAACCCATCTGCCACTCCTCGAATGTCTCTGGCCGCCTAACTTTTTTGGGGCCTGACCCCTCGGCCGCCCTCTCCTTAGCTCTGCACGCCTCCGGCGATAATTCGTAGATATTAACATATCTACCCTCCTGTATTTTTTTAATAACCTTAGCTTTAAGGTGTCCATACAGTGAGTGGACCAGGCACGGGTATGTATCACCGTGCACCCCCACCTTCCTCGGTGCTACCTGGCCGGGCGTCAGGCCTGATGCCTCCTCCACCAGCGGCAAAGTGGCGCCCCCCATTACCCCTTGCTGCAATGTCCCGGCCGCAAGGGGCTGCTGTTCGGCTGACGCTGAGGTTGAAGGGTCCGCCGTACATCTGGACACTGCGCCCTGGCTGCTGGGTCCAGTCTGCATTCTCTGTTCGCCTGCAGCTGAGCCCTGTGAAAAGAAAGCAGACTGGGGAGTACTCTGAGCGGCAGTAAGGGCTCCATAAGGGCCGCAGCCATCCCTATCACTCCCCCTGTCCCCCTCATGCACCCCCAGAGCAGACGCCACAGCTCTCCGTATCATGTCCTCCTGTGCACACATGACCCGGTTCACACATTCTCTCACCTCACATTGCATACTAGCCTGCTGAGTTCCCACTGAGCCCTCGCTCACACCCCTTGATTGACTGACCTGCGCTTGCCCTGCTGGGCCACCGTCCGCAGCCATTCTGAGATTGCGACTTTCATTCACCCTGGAACCCAATCCTGGCACACTGTCAGCTACAATCAAGCGGTTTCCCTGATGCCTCTGCCCAACATCATGCAAATCCCCCATTCCGGCGTTACTGGCGTCATCTGCGCCTCTGCTCCTACATTCATTCACCCCTGTACTCGAATGTGGCACACTGCCAGCAACAAGCACCCGGATATCCTGATGCCTATGCCCAACATCCTGCATAACACTCATAGCCTCATTACTGGCATCATCTGCGCCCCTGCCCCTACATGCACTTGGTACCGGAGCCTTCCCCTGCTGCCTGTGATCAAACGGAACGTTTACCGCACTCATTCCCGCATCCAGACCCTCCCCCCTGCCCCCTGAGGCCGTCACCGCTACCTGGAGCCTCCCCAGCTTACTTGGAGCGCTTCCGAATGGAGATCTGGGCCTTGATGTAGGGCGTTGCCGTCTGCGCGCGCGCCCGCGCTCCTCCCCCACAGAAGATCCATCAAAAGGGGAGTAGTCACGATGCGCGTCATGTATGGGGGTGTGGTCACACCCCAATGACGGAGAAGGCCCCATCTGCACATGCGCTGGAGCACCGCCGCCACCGCCCGACCCTCCAGCCCCATCCTGGCCCTGAGGCACACTAGCAGAACAATGACCGCAGCCAGAGACTGTGCCAGGGCCAGGACAGCAGCCAAAGTAGCCGGCGGAAGCGCCGGGAGCTGCTGCAACATGGCAGCATCAGAAGTAAGTTGCCCCACTAAAGCACCCACGCCACTTTGGGCCTGTACTAGGCCCACGTGGGCGGGCGGACTCACAGATAAGGATGGGCCCCCTGAACCCTCTACCCGGGCCCTAGAACCAGACCCCCTACAGCCCTATTCCTAGGGGGCAGATTCAGCTCCCTCCTCACAGCTAGCCTAGCCGAAATAGTGGGCCTAGGAGTTATTCTAGATTGGGGGGTGGGGGTACCACATTATCCACAGCTGATGCCTCCTTTTCTCCTCCAGGTCTCCTTCGCCGTGATGGCTCCCCAGCCGCATCCCTGTACCGCCTGGGAGGCAAAGAAGTACGTCTGGCACGATCCATCACCACAGAAGGCCTCAAATTGAAGATCTCCAGAACAGCAGAAAACTCTCCTTGAAGTCTGGAAGCAGGAAGAGGCCGGATCCACTGCAACAGGACCCTATAAAGGCAAGAGGTACACCCGCCCACCCACTTGCAACATTGTAACATACACACACTAGAACACTCCAGACTTCAAGTCAGCTATCCCTTAATTTTCCTACAGGCCCACTAGAGGGCCCTCCACTGCCATTCTCTTGATATACTTTCTTGAAAAGCATATCTAAATAGGCTCAGGAGCTGCTGATTGGTGGCTGCACATAGATGCACATAGATGCCTAGTGTGATTTGCTCCCCCATGTGCCTTTCCACTTCTTCAACAAATGATACCTAAAGAATTAAGCAAATTAGATAATAGAAGTAAATTGTAATGTTGTTTAAAATTGTATTCTGCTTCTGAATCATGAAAGAAAAAATGGATTTCATGTCCCTTTAAGCTTCACATTCACATTCACATTGCTTTTTAAATAAATATAGCAAGAGAACGAAGAAAAATTGATAATAGGAATAAAATAGAACGTTTCTTAAAATTGAATGCTCTTTCTGAATCATTAAAGAAACAAATTGGGGTTAGTGTCTGTGATGATAGCAGGATGTGATGTCACTAGCATGTGGGTGGGGCTTAGGTCCGGTGTCTGTGTCGCAGTTAGTTTAGTACAATCAACCTGTCTGGATGTGTATTGCTATGCTCTGTAATAAAATAGAGTTGTACCATCATTGCTGTGTCCTGCATATGTCCTGCATCTCATGACATGGTGTCAGAAGTTCTGGACTACGCTTCTGTTTCTGATGATGACGATGTCAAAGTTTACCCCACCTGAGCCTTTTGACTTTTCTCAGCCTGCAGCTTGGCCCACATGGCGTCAGCGGTTTCAGCGCTTCAGGATTGCATCCAAACTGAACAAGGAGAGTGGTGAAGTACAAGTTAATTCTCTTTTATATTCTATGGGGAAAGATGTAGAGCCAGTGTTCAATGCTTTTACTTTCCAAGAAGGGGACGAAGTTAACTTTGATATAGTTATGGATAAACTCAGTGCCCACTTTGTGCCCAAAAGAAATGTGATTCATGAGAGAGCTTGTTTTCACAAACGTAATCAGCGTGTGGGAGAATCTGTGGAGTCATTTGTGCGCAGCCTGTATGAATTAGCTGAATTCTGTGAGTTTGGTGTTGCTAAAGAAGAGCAAATCAGAGACAGAATAGTTATTGGAATTGCAGATGCTGAAGTCTCCCTGAAGCTGCAGTTAGAGCCTGATTTAACGTTAGACGGGGCTATTAGGATGGCCCGCCAGAGTGAACTGGTGAAAAAGCAAAGTGCTGATCTGAGGTCTGAGAGTATTGTGGATGAAGTGCAACAGTCTAGGAAAATTACTAGTGAAAGGCACAGTGTGAGCGGTAGATCTAAAGTACTGGAAAGGCCTAGAAGTGGATGGGCGCAACATGGCCGATGCACACGGTGCTACCGGGCTCATGATCAGAGTGCTATATGCCCGGCCAGAGATAAAAGATGCAGAAAATGTAACAGAATAGGCCATTTTGAAGTGGTGTGTAAAACTGAATACATTAAGGAGATGCAGGTGGACAGTGACCAGGAGGGTCAGGAAGTGTCTTTTGTGGGGTCTGTTGTGGAACGGACAAGCTCAGAGGAAGATTGGAAAGTTACTTTTACTGTAATGGGAGCCAAAGTTGATTTTAAGATTGACACAGGAGCAGATATCACTGTAATGTCTTTTGCTGAATTTATGAAACTGCCTCGACAGCCCCAGCTGGCGAAGGTTACTACAAATGTTCATAGTCCTGGTGGCCGCATTGATTGTGTGGGGAAATTTCTTGCCAGCTGTGAGTACAAACAAAGGAAGTTCACCATGTGGGTGCATGTGATCCGAGGTCAGTGTGTTAACAGTTTATTGAGCAGAAAAGCAGCCTGTGACTTGGGCCTCGTGGCCAGAGTGAATGAGATCTCTGAAGATATGTTTGGCGAGTTGGGCCTACTGAGCTGCAAACCTGTCCGTATAGCACTTAAAAGTGACGCAGTCCCGTACAGTATTTCTACTCCTCGTAGAATTCCGTTCCCGCTCATGCCTCAAGTGGAGAAAGAGCTCATGCGCATGAAGTCTATGGGGGTTATTGAAGAGGTTGTTGAAGCAACTGATTGGTGTGCCCCCATTGTTCCAGTTGCAAAGAAAAACGGAAAGGTGCGCATCTGTGTGGACCTGAAAAGGTTGAATGAGGCAGTGAAGAGGGAGAGATTTGTGCTGCCGACATTGGAAGATATAGCCCCGAAGTTGGCTGGGGCGAAGTTCTTTTCCACATTAGACGCTTCTAGCGGCTTTTGGCAGATCCCCCTGGATCCAAAGTGCCGCAAACTGACTACCTTTATCACTCCGGTAGGTCGGTTCTGCTTCTGCAGACTTCCCTTTGGGATATCCTCCGCTCCTGAGATCTTTCAAAGGGAAATGAGTTCTCTCCTGAGTTGCCACGTGGGCACAGCAGTCGTCATGGACGACATTCTAGTGTATGGGTCTACAGTGGAGGAGCATGATCAGCGTTTGAGTTGTGTGCTGCAGGCTATCAAAGAGTCTGGGCTGAAGCTGAATAAAGAAAAATGTCATTTTAGGAAAACTGAATTATGCTACTTTGGGCATGTCATCAACGGGGATGGCATCAAGCCGGACCCCGAGAAAATTCAGGCTATCGAACAGATGAAAAGCCCTTCTGATGTACATGAGCTGAGACAGATATTGGGCCTTGTAAATTACGTGGGCAAGTTTCTTCCAGATTTATCTACAGTTTTGCACCCTATCACAGAGTTGCTTAAGAAAGATGTTGCCTGGGTCTGGGGACCCTCACAAGAAAAAGCGTTCCTGCATGCTAAGTCCCTGCTGGGGTCTGCCCCAGTGCTGGGGTTCTACGACCCTTCAAAAAAGACTGTGGTTAGTGCTGATGCAAGCAGTTATGGGTTGGGGGCTGCACTCCTGCAGCTGAATGACAACAAACTACAGCCCATCGCCTACTGTTCCCGCACACTGACGGCTGCGGAGTCAAAATACGCTCAAATTGAGAAAGAGTGCCTGGCTGCAGTTTGGGCCTGTGAGCGCTTTCAGCGTTATCTAGTGGGTTTGGAGAAATTTAGTCTGGAAACTGACCACAAACCGCTAGTCCCTCTTATCAATTCTTATGACATAGACAAAACACCCTTGAGATGCCAGAGACTTTTAATGAGACTACTCAGGTTCAATGTTCAGGCAGTGCATGTGCCGGGGAAGCAGCTGGTTGTGGCAGATACACTGTCCAGGCTCCCGCTGGCTGCTGCTGAAGAATCCTCCACAGAGTCGGATGTAAAAGTGTATTTTGATTCAGTTCTGGCCTCTAAGTCCATTTCTTCTAGGAAACTGGAAGAGATAAAGAAAGAGACATATTTGGACACAGATCTGCAAGAAGTTATAAGGTACATAAGAGATGGCTGGCCCGAGAGCCGGGCAGCCTGGATGTCTTTAAATGCTTACCAGCCAGAGAGGTCGCAGCTCACGGAGCTGGAGGGGTTGGTGCTGTTCCAAGACCGTATTGTAATTCCTGTCAGCATGAGGAAGGAGATGTTAAACAGGATTCACGATGGCCACGTAGGCATTACAAAGTGCAGAGAAAGAGCAGCTACAGCTGTGTGGTGGCCTGGGATCAGCTCCGACATTGCAAATCACGTGTCTAAATGTGCCTTTTGCCGGGAACGCCGGCCTACTCAGAGAAGGGAGCCCTTAATGTCTACTCCGCTGCCTGCGGGGCCGTGGCAGAAAATAGCTGCTGATTTGTGCGAACTGCACGGGAAAAAGTTTCTTGTTGTTATCGACTACTATTCCAGGTATTTGGAAATAGCACCCCTGAATGATATCACAAGTCAGGCCGTTATCATTCGCCTGAAGAGCTTGTTCGCCCGCTGGGGCATTCCAATGGAGCTGGTGAGTGATAATGGCATGCAGTTCGCTTCTACAGAGTTCAGTGCTTTCAGCAGGGAATATGATTTTGTACATTCCACGTCAAGTCCACATTATCCGCAGGCCAACGGAATGTCTGAAAGGGCAGTTCAAACAACAAAATTCATTCTAAAGCAATCTGAACCGTACCTAGCCCTCTTGTCATACAGGGCGACGCCCATTCAAGCCACCGGGTTTAGCCCGGCACAGCTGATGCTAGGACGCCAGATTCGCACCACTTTACCCTCAGTGGGTGTCTTCAAGCCGCCTGGCCCTGTTCCTCGGGACGAAGTCCTTAGGAGGGATGAAGAGGCCAAAAAGGGTTATCGTTTCTTCTACGACAGGAGACATTCTGTCAGGCCTTTACAGGAACTGAAAGCGGGCCAAAGTGTCAGAATTAAACTGGATGATGAGAAGAAATGGAAGACGCCTGCTACGGTAGTGGGCCGCTCTCCAGAACCAAGGTCTTACACAGTCCTTACAGAGGGAGGGACGGTTACACGCCGTAACCGAAGACATCTTCAGCCTGTACCTGAGAGTCTGGAACCGGATACCTCAGTACCACCGCCGGTGGGATCCCCTGTTCTAAGAGAGGTGCCTTCCCCTCAGCAAGATCATAGCGGGGATATATCTTTGCCTCCAGCAGACTCTTGTTCACCATCTTCTGTATCAGAGGACAGTTCATGCAAAGTTACATCAAGCGGAAGAGTGGTGAGGCTTCCGGCCCGATACAGGGACTGACTTTAGCTAGAACAGTGACCGGAAGTATGGGCAGAATAATCCCATGGTCACTGTGGACTAGGGTAGTCTACCCCGATGTCCAAGTCAGGATGTAATTTATTTGTTCATGTTTTCTAATCTATCTGTTTTTATAATGTTCTAAAACAAAATGTTGTTGTATACCCTGTTGGTGTACCTTGTTAGTTAATATATGCGAATGTATGCTTTGTCTTTGAAAAAGGGGAAGATGTGATGATAGCAGGATGTGATGTCACTAGCATGTGGGTGGGGCTTAGGTCCGGTGTCTGTGTCGCAGTTAGTTTAGTACAATCAACCTGTCTGGATGTGTATTGCTATGCTCTGTAATAAAATAGAGTTGTACCATCATTGCTGTGTCCTGCATATGTCCTGCATCTCATGACAGTGTCCCTTTAAGGTTGTCTTAAGTAAATTGCAATGTTTAAAATTGTATTCTCCTGAATCATGAAAGAAAAAAAATTGGATTTCATGTCCCTTTAAGCTTTACATTCCTGCTGTTTAAAGAAAGATAGCAAGAGAACAAAGAAAAATGGATATGAGTAAATAAAAGGAGTAAAAAAAACAAATGAACTACAGCCAATCAGCATCAGCAGTTCTGAGGTCATGAACTCTTTTACTGTGATCTCATGAAATTTCACTTAACTCTCATGAGATTTCATTGTAAACTTCCTTAAACTGAATAATAATTATTGTCAGCAATTAACAAATTGAGTCATTACCAGATGGTAGAAGCACCTTAGGCTCTCTGAGCAAGTGTTGTGTATAAAAGGCTGGTGCATGGTGCATGGTGCATACTTAAATACACTTTTGAAACAGCTATAGATTTTATTAGAAGCATTTTTGCTAATGCATGTGTATTAAAAAATTGCTTCTGTACAATACCAAAATGCACCCATGTGGTTTCAAATTTTGACTAGAATATCCCTTCAATCACACTTCCTACATTGTAAACAGTAACTGTATGATTACTGATGTTTTTTATGTTTTTAAGAATCAATTCAATTTTTTGTAATTTTGGTTTAAGATCCAGTGCCTCAATCTACTTTTAGCACTCACTTACATTTGTATTTGTATAACTACTATTTCTCTGCAAATGAGCTTCACTCTCCAGAACCAACGCCATGCATGACAGAACAATGTGTAACGTAATCAATGTAGGAAGACTTAGACTGTGAGATGCTGTGGGGTCTTTCAGGTGGCTATAACTTATTGTAGGTTTATTATAGTTGTCCGAATAGTGTCATTATCAGTCAATGGGGTAGATTTATTAAACCCCGGACGGACATCATTCGTTATAGCGAATCATGTCCGCCCTGCATTGCTGTCGGCATTTAACATTGCACAAGCATTTTTAATGAAATGCTTGTGCAATGCCGCCCCCTGCACACTAGCGGCCAATTGGCTGCTAGCAGGTGGTGTCAATCATCCTGATCGGGATATTGCTGTCCACCACCTTAGAGGTGGCGGAGGAGTTAACGAGCAGCGTTCTTACAACCGCTGCTTCTTAACTTAAAGGGACAGTCAACACCAGAATTTTTGTTGTATAAAAAGATAGATAATCCCTTTATTTTACCCATTCCCCAATTTTGCATAACCTCTGTAATTACCTTGTGTCTAAGCTTCTGCTGACTGCCCCCTTATCTCAGTTATTTTGACAGACTTGCAGTTTAGCCAATCAGTGCTCACTCCTAGGTCACTTCACATGCATGAGCTCAATGTGATCTATATGATACACATGAACTAATGCCCTCTAGTGGTCAAAATGCTATCAGATTATAGGCAGTTTTCAAGGTCTAAGAAATTAGCATATGAACCTCCAAGGTTTAGCTTTCAACTAAGAATACCAAGAGAACAAAGCAAAATTGGTGATAAAAGTAAATTTGGAAGTTGTTTAAAATGGCGTGCCCTATTTAAATTATGAAAGTTATTTTTGGACTTGACTGTCCCTTTAAGTTTCCGGCGAGCCAGAAACTTCGGGGGTAGATTGCAGCATCTGCTGCTTAATAAAATCTACCCCCATATATCTAACCCTTGAGCTGTTCCTCCTCTTAAAGATTCACCAATATACCTTTCATTGCACAACTTTTAAAAATATTATGAACTTCCTCATTGATACTGCAAGTATACAGTACAAGTAAAGGGATTATATGCTGTTCTTTCTTTCAAGTCACAACTGTATTCTCAGCCTTAAAGGGACACTAAACCCACATTTTTTCTTTCATGATTCAGAAAAAGCAGCAATTTTAAGCAACTTTCTAATTTACTCCTACTATAATTGTTTCTTCATTCGCTTGCTATCTTTATTTAAAAAGCAGGAATTTAAAGCTTAGGAGCCAGCCCATTTTAGGCTCAGCATCCTGGATAGCGCTTGCTTATTGGTGGCTACATTTAGGAAACCAAAAAGGAAGTATAACCCTGGTTCTGAACCAAAAATGGTCTGGCTCTTAAAGGGACATGATTCAGATAGAACAAGCAATTTTAAACAACTTTCCAATTTACTTATATTATCTAATTTGCTTCATTCTCTTGATATACTTTGTAGAAAAGCCTATCCAAATAGGCTCAGGTGGCTGCACATAGATACCTAATGTGATTGGCGCCCCATGTGCATTTCTACTTCTTCAACAAATGATACCTAAAGAATGAAGCAAATTAGATAATAGAAGTAAATTGTAATGTTGTTTAAAATTGTATTCTGCTTCTGAATCATGAAAGAAAAAATGGATTTCATGTCCCTTTAAGCTTCACATTCCTGCTTTTTAAAGAAAGATAGCAAGAGAACGAAGAAAAATTGATAATAGGAATAAAATAGAACGTTTCTTAAAATTGAATGCTCTTTCTGAATCATTAAAGAAACAAATTGGGGTTAGTGTCCCTTTAAGGTTGTCTTAACTTCTAGTCAGATGAGGATCTTATTTGGGGGCAATATATACAGAATGATTTTCCTGCCAGATAACAGTAGATTGTGTCAAATTCAGCAGTTCACATCTGATCCATAACTGATCATTTGCACATGGGTGAGTTTGATATGAAAGTTATTCTGTAAATTCCATGTTTATGAGGTCCAGGAAGAATGTGCTTCCATTCAGCTGTTTTTGTTTTGTTTTTTAACTCAGATCGCCTGCAGGTCTGAATTTGCACACAGATGTGTGAAGAATTGTGGGAAATATGTGTCAGACAGGAATACCTGTAGTAGATACCTAACAGTTAACCTAAATACAATCTTCAGTTCCTGTGACTGAGGGGCAATTTTCTAACAACTGAGGGAAGTCCTTGGAATCTGTCCATTGTCACCTCCATCTACAGGATGGTTTGCTGACAAGCTTTATCATCATTTTTACCCTAATTTGGACTAGATTACAAGTGGAGCAGTAATTACCGCTCCCACTCACGCATTAACTTCGTTAAAAGTAATTTTTTTGCGTGCTTCAAGTAGCACTGGTATTACAAGTTATAAATAAAAATTGTGCACTAGCATGAACCTGATGCGCGCAGAAAAATTAACCACAGGAAATCTTGTTCTCGATATCACAATAACTCTATTGACTTCAATGGAGCAGCAAAGTTATAAAAACTAACGCCTATACTTCATCGCAATAAAACCCCTTACTCTTATAACCCCTAAACTGCCACATCCCCCTACTCTGTTAACCCCACTGCACTATTAACCCCTTATCCGCCACATCCCCCATTGCAAACAGCCCCACTGCACTATTAACCCCTAATCCACCATAACACTCCACCGCTATTAACCCCCCTAAACTATTAACCTCTAAACCTCCACAAACCCGACTGCAATAAACCCCATAACTCATTAAACCCTAAATCGCCAAAAAAACACCACAATAACCCCTACACTATTTAAGACCCTAACAGCTATGTCCCAAATACCCTTAACCTAAGACCCCCTGTTACGGTTGCCTCCAAGCTGGCTGGAAGTTGGACCGTAGAAAAGGGTGCTCCTAGCGCTCACCAAAGGAGCAGCAGCACCGTAGTCACTCTAACTGCTGCGTAGCCACCATAAGTAACGCAGACTCCACGAACCACCGCTACTGGGCTGGTATCTCGCCGTCTGCTCTGCGCCCTGGACCTGCGACCAGGCTCCAGTAGATGAACCTCTTCCTTCTGTAGCAATCCCCGTAGCTAAGGGAGTATAAAAAGCATAGCAATCCCTGTAGTGATTATAGCTGAAGCTGTCCCCTACAAACATGAGTCAAAGCTGCAAGTTAGAGGGTCAACATAGGTCTGATGTGCTGGACACACAGCCTGCTTTTTATTGAGGTTACATGCAAACAGGACACTCTCAGGGGGAGGCATAAAATCCCCCATCACACATTTGATATTAGATAGAGAGACACTCCCTTTGACAGGCCACAACATTACTTCAGCAGATAACATTACACACAATAAAACAATGCAGTCTACCTTATCAATACTAGTCTGATTAGACAATGGGAAAGTTTTATCACTAAACCTAATTAGAGCTGATCCCAGCAAACTTGTATTTAGAATGCTTCTTGAAGCTGAACAAAGTTATCTCTTTAGTTCTGACCGAAGGGTCTGTCACATAGCACTTAATGGCACACAATGAAAACCAATGCCTCTGTAACAGTGCTCCCCCTCTGTGGAACACTGTGCCTGTGTGGTACTGGGTTCAGCAAGCCCTATCCACTGAACCAAGTGGGAGAAAGCCAGGGACAAGTCACTTCACAGGTCTGGGGACATAGTCTTAAAGGGGCATTGTTCATCAAAGTCACAATATGTCCCCAGATGGTTCTTAAAGGGCCATACACACCCAATAAAAGTTAATATGTTCTCAGGGGCACAATCTTCCAGGGGCCATAGTCATGAGGAAGGAGGCTGGCAAATAGGCTTCTCCAAAATCCAGGGAAGCAGGGCAATTTTCCATTTAAAGGGCCAGTTACACATAGCAGTTTGTAACATATCTCCCCCCTTGGCGGGAGACTAACCAGGCACCTGACCTTCTGTCGGTCAGTGCCTAAGTTAGTCTCGCAACCCACCCACAAATAAACATTAGCAGCAAAGTAGCCCCCCCCCCCACAATAAGTATTACTGGCCTGTAGGTTCCAGGTTATAGGATGAAAGGGTAGCATCCTCTGCCTTCCTGGCGCAGCTGGGCAAATAGCTGATGGTACTGGGGGGGCAGAGGCCAGCGGCACTCTGCCCTGGTGCCAGCGCTTCTGCTGGGGTGAGGGGTTTGCAGGCCAGTCCTGTAACAAGGGGGTCTGTAGGGCAGAGGCCAGCAGCACTCTGTCCTGATGCCAGCTCTTCTGCTGGGGGAATTGGGGCATAGTCCTGCCCGGTGGCAAAGGGAACGTGGGGGTCAGTGGGGGTTAACATCTCCACTGTTAACCCTGGGCCCAAGTTAGGAGTTAGCTGGGGAGGGGGAGATTGGCTTACCTCCTCCTCCTGATACTCCGGTGGCCGTTGGGAAGGGAGGTCGATGCTCTCCGCTTCCTGTGGAACATGCTGCGGCTGGGGAGAGAGACCGGTTGTCTCCTCTCCCTGGAAGGCACACTCCGGCTGGGGAGGGAGGTCGATGCTCTCCCCTCCCTGTAGCTGGGTCTGTCACTGGGGATCTGGGCCGCCTGCCCAGCATCCCTGTAGGGCCGGTAGAGAGACTGCGGTCCCATCTCCACCTGCCTGCTGGGGGTCCTCCCAGGACCAGTCTATGAGGCCTGCTGCCTCTGGTATCTCTGGTTGGGGAAGGAGACTGGTTGTCTCTTCCCTCTGCACAGTATACTGCCGCTGGGGAGGGAGGTCGCTGCTCTCCTCTCCCTTACATACTTCCAGCCGCTGGGGAATGGAGTCTGGGCTCACAATTCCCTGCATATTCCTCTGCTGCTGGGGGACAGGACCAACTGTCTCTGCCCCCTGTAACTCAGCCTGCCGCTGGGGAATGGAGTCTGGGCTCCCAATTCCCTGCAATTCACTCTGCTGCTGGGGGACAGGACCAACTGTCTCTGCCCCCTGTAACTCAGCCTGCCGCTGGGATATGGAGTCTGGGCTCCCAATTCCCTGCATATTCCTCTGCTGCTGGGGGACAGGACCAACTGTCTCTGCCCCCTGTAACTCATTTTCTCGCTGGAGAGCAGGTGTCCATACCCCCAAACTCCACAGTTGGCGCTCAAAGGCTCGTGCCGCTTCGTTCTCAGTAGCCAATTCCCGGATGAGGCGACTGACTACCTCCTGCGCAGGGTCTGGACCATATCGGACTAGCCGCCTCTTTACCTCTGGAATGAAATCCGCGCCCTCATAGCGACGGATCAGGTTGAGGTGCTCTTCACAGGGTTCTGACCAGTATCTTGTCAGCTCCATGCTGCTGTAGGTAGGGACGCTGCGCAGTGGCTAGCGTTGCCCTCAATAACTCTCCTACGATACCAGTGCTGTTGGGGTGCTGCTCCTTGCGCCAGGACGCGATCCCACCGCTGCCGCCAAATGTTACGGTTGCCTCCAAGCTGGCTGGAAGTTGGACCGTAGAAAAGGATGCTCCTAGCGCTCACCAAAGGAGCAGCAGCACCGTAGTCACTCTAACTGCTGCGTAGCCACCATAAGTAACGCAGACTCCACGAACCACCGCTGCTGGGCTGGTATCTCGCCGTCTGCTCTGCGCCCTGGACCTACGACCAGGCTCCAGTAGGTGAACCTCTTCCTTCTGTAGCAATCCCCGTAGCTAAGGGAGTATAAAAAGCATAGCAATCCCTGTAGTGATTATAGCTGAAGCTGTCCCCTACAAACATGAGTCAAAGCTGCAAGTTAGAGGGTCAACATAGGTCTGATGTGCTGGACACACAGCCTGCATTTTATTGAGGTTACATGCAAACAGGACACTCTCAGGGGGAGGCATAAAATCCCCCATCACACATTTGATATTAGATAGAGAGACACTCCCTTTGACAGGCCACAACATTACTTCAGCAGATAACATTACACACAATAAAACAATGCAGTCTACCTTATCAATACTAGTCTGATTAGACAATGGGAAAGTTTTATCACTAAACCTAATTAGAACTGATCTCAGCAAACTTGTATTTAGAATGCTTCTTGAAGCTGAACAAAGTTATCTCTTTAGTTCTGACCGAAGGGTCTGTCACATAGCACTTAATGGCACACAATGAAAACCAATGCCTCTGTAACAGTGCCCCCCCTCTGTGGAACACTGTGCCTGTGTGGTACTGGGTTCAGCAAGCCCTATCCACTGAACCAAGTGGGAGAAAGCCAGGGACAAGTCACTTCACAGGTCTGGGGACATAGTCTTAAAGGGGCATTGTTCATCAAAGTCACACTATGTCCCCAGATGGTTCTTAAAGGACCATACACACCCAATAAAAGTTAATATGTTCTCAGGGGCAAAATCTTCCAGGGGCCATAGTCATGAGGAAGGAGGCTGGCAAATAGGCTTCTCCAAAATCCAGGGAAGCAGGGCAATTTTCCATTTAAAGGGCCAGTTACACATAGCAGTTTGTAACACCCCCTAAGTTACCAAAAATTAAAAAACACTACTAAAAAAAAGCCCTATTCTAAAACTAAAGTACCCTATAAAAAAGCCACCCCCCCTAAAAAAAATACTATACTAAAACAAAAAAATACCCCACAAATAAAAAAAACTATCTTTAAAAAAAAATGTATCTAAAATTTGTCTTTAAAAGGGCATTTGTCGGCAGTATCCTAGTTTAAGGGATTATAGCTCTTTTGCAAACAAATCTATTCTAAAAAAAAAAAACAACAACAACAAAAAAAAAAACTAACACTACACCCCAAAGTTTAGACTCACCATCTTGAATCTGACTCCTTTAGGGGGTAGTGGCAGGTCCATGGTGGTGCTCCTCGATCTTCTTGGGCGGTCCTCTTATGATGTTCCACCCGATCCATCTTCATGCCGTCATCGAGGCACACTGAAGATTGAATGCAAGGTTCCCCCTTATAATAAGGTGCAATTGCATTCCTATTGGCTGATTTTTTAATTTTTTAATTCAAATCAGCCAATAGAAAAAGCTTTCATTCTATTGGCTGATTTGAATCATGTTCAAAACATGTCTACTGTCAGGTTTTTTTCCCTGTTGTTTGCCATGTGCTGCTGGCAGCCATTTTACTTACCTCTCTTCCTGACTATGGTGCATTGTGGGGGATGCTGCTCATTTCCTACACTTCCTTTTATGGCCAGACTAATGTGCATCATCCATGTGAGACAGGATGCAGTCTCAGAATTGTGATGTCATCACTTATTATTTAAAGGGCCTCTGTTCACTATGCTTTGCCTTTGCGTTGTCTCAGACCTGTTTGCGAGAGTTCCTGTGTATTACCTGGCTGCCCAACGTCCTTCCTGGTTCCTGATCCCTGGCTTGTTCCTGACTCTGCTGTTTTCCTTGTTCCTTATTCTGGCTCGTCTGACTATTCGCTTTGGCTCCTGACTCGGCGCGTCTGACTACCAGCTCTGGTTTTGACTCCTGGCTTGTTATTTGATTTGTGGACTTTTTATTATTTTTTGCTTTTAATAAAGGTGTGATTAATTTTGCACTTCTCGTCTCAGTCTGATTCCTGGCACCCTGACATTACGCAAAGGCCATGAATCATAATGGTGCTAATAATCCACCTTTACCTGTCATCATTTCTAGGATGGATGAACAGGATCACCGCTTGGATCAATTTGCACTAGCCCTGCAAACCCTGCTGAGTCGCACTGCACATTTGGACCAAAGTGTCCCGCAAGTTATGGCTGCTCCTGTTTCCGCTGCTGCCCCTATGCCTACCAGGAGCATGTCCGGTTCTGCACCTCTACCTCAGCAATATGGTGACGTTCCTATTCAGTGCAGAGGGTTTTTTTTTTTTTTTTTTTTTATATTTATTAATATCCAACAAAGTGTACAATCAAATGGATTCAAACTCCTTGTGCCACGCAGGGCCAGGTAAGACATATTTTGAAACAAAACAAAAACAATTTAAGACAACAGAGTCACTTCCTCTTAACAAAATAATAATCCCCTTATATGAAATATTTGTACACTTAGCTGGGATTTTTCTATTCTTTTCCTTTCTCATTTTTAAATAAGATTTATATTATACAACAACATAGATATATATACATCTGACATTAGCAACAAAACCGAGAAGAAACAAAATAACAGACAATAAATGAATTACAGTTCTTCTGTAACAGTGTATATGTCTACAACCAAAAAAATAAAAGAAATTTTAGATCAGCTTCTAGTAATATATACTATACATTTATTAACTATGCCTCTTTATGCCTCCACTGTAGCAAATATACTTTAACATTGAATCTAACTCCTGTTGGATCTGACCTGACACTATATTAAACGGATTCTAACTCAAGGGAATTTCCTGACCTAAAGTTACAACAAAAAGAAAAAAAAAAAAAAAAAAACGAAAACAGAAATCCCCACCAATCCGTAATCCACCCCACCGTATTCATTCCCCTTCCGACTCAACAGTGTTACACCATATACGGGGGAAATGACCAGCCAATACTTGTAATTGCACATATGGAGTGACCCTAAAAGGTTTAACCAATCTAATTTGAGTTTCCACAGGGAAAGATAGAATAAATGTTTCCCATTGGTTAAAGAACCGGGCTAACCTTCCCTCCGTAACGTCTTGCAAATTCCATTGTTCTTGTGTAAAATGGGCAGTCAAAGCATTTTTAAGCTCTTTTAATTTAGGGGCTATTTTTGATTTCCATGCTCTCAATAATATGTTGCGGCCAAGAAATATGATCACGTTGATTAATTTAAAGTTTCTGGGGGCACTCTGCGGATTCACTAAAAAAAATATTTCTATCGGCTGAAAATGATAATCTATTTTGAGAGAGGTCTGTATCCAGTGCTCTACCCTAAGCCAAAATTGACCAATCTTTGGGCAAGTCCAAAAACAATGTAGAAGGTCAGCCCTAGAAGCAGAACATTTGGGGCATACCACCTCCACTCTATACCAATTAGTCAATCTAGCTGGCGTCAAATACGTCATAAAGGCTAGCTTAATTTGTGTCTCTCTCCAGGTGGTCAGCACCCAACTTTTTCCAATTATCTTGAAAGTATTCTCGATAACCTGGCTATCAACCTCAGGAAAAAACTTACTCCATTTTTCAGCTATAAACTCTCTCTGTACATCCGATGGTCCCTGATTCAAAAAATTATAGAAAGGAGCTATTGAGTGCAAGCCGCCTTGAAAATTATTTATTTTAATTTGAAGCTCCAAAAGAGCCCACTCTACTCCATAACTTTGCTTTAACTCAAATATAAAATGCCTTAACTGCAAATATGCATAAAAATCTTTATTTCCAAGTCCAAATAAATGTGTTAATTCACTAAAGGTTAATGGCACAAGATTTGAATCCAACATTTGAGCGACAAATACCAATCCTTTGGATGACCATACCCTGAAAACTTTATCTGACAACCCTGGTGCAAAATTAGGGTTCCCTATAATAGGTAAATATTTAGAGACATAAGGCGAACACCCCGCAAGGACGCAACATTTTTGCCATGCTAGAATAATATATCTATAAGTACTGAGAGCAAAAATTGAAGATGGAAGTGTATTCATTGGACAGTGTAGAATAGCATCTAATCGAAAAGGAGCCACCAGGGCCGATTCCCAGAATACTGCCGAGACCTGTTCACAATCGGTTACCCAATCAACCGCAACTTTCATCCGTGCTGCCAAGCTGTAGAATTGTAGATTGGGAAGAGATAGACCTGCTGCTTCTTTATTACACATAAGACGAAGAGCAGAGATACGCGCCCTGGCGCCCTTCCAGATTAGGTTGGAACATGCCCTATTATAGTTGGTTATATCTGTCTTATGAGAAGGAATTGGGATATTTTGTATGAGGTAAAATAATTTAGGAAAGAGAATGGTTTTTATAAGTATGACCCTAGCTGTTAAGGAGATAGGTAGATTTTTCCATCCTTCCATCTTGTTTTTACATTCTAGAAAACATTTACCGAAGTTTAATTTATACCAGTCATCTGGATTCGCACTTAATTTGATGCCAAGATAGGTTATCTGCGAAGTCTCGGTAAATGGGTGTCTGAAATATTGATCTTTCTTATTAAGCCATAATAGCTCAGATTTGGTGAGGTTGATTTTATAGCCCGAAATTGCACCAAACAATTCAATCGATTCTAGTAGTCGGGAAAGACTTCGTTCAATATTACTCAGACATAGAAGTATATCATCCGCGTACATTAGTAATACTAATTTCTGATCTCCAACCCGAATCCCTTCCAATTTCTGTCGAAGTAAAATTGCTAACGGCTCTAATGATAAGTTAAACAACAATGGGGATAGTGGGCAGCCCTGACGCGTACCCCGTTGTAGGACCATCCGTTGAGAAATCTGCCCATTAATTAGTAGAGATGAGATGGGGGTAGAGTATACTAACTGAATAAATTTATACATATGTCCTGTCAGGCCAAATTGTTCTAAGGAATAAAATAGATGCCTCCAGGCGATACGATCGAAAGCCTTTTCAGCGTCTAACGTTAGTAAGGCTAAGTCCACCATACCGCTATGTCTTGTTGTTCTGAATTTATTCCAGAAAAAGTCTATCAGAGTCATGACCTTTCGTGTATTCCTAGTGGGATTTCTCCCTGCCATGAAGCCTGACTGATTTTCATGGATGATTGAGCCTAAATGTGGTTTTAATCTGTTTGCTAAAATAGATGTTAACAATTTGTAGTCCGTGTTTAATACGGAGATTGGTCTATATGATTCTGGAAGATCTGGTTCTTTGTTTTTTTTGGGAATCAGAGATATAACTGCTGCTGCGAAATATGGTGAACATTTATTGTTCCCAATAAAATAAAAATTAAACAATTTTTCCAGTGCTAATGTAATATGTGGTTGGAGAATCCTATAGAATTCAATGGGAAGACAGTCTGGACCAGCTGCTTTATTTGTTTTGGCAGATTTAATTGCTACTGAAATTTCTTCCACATCGATCGGTTTATTGATCTCTGCCAAAATCTCTGGAGAAATTTTGGGAACCTTGATCTTATCCCAAAATAATTTCTGCTTATCTACCGAATAGTCTTCAGCTCTATAAAGCGCGCTAAAATAATCATAAAATTTTTTAGTAATATCCGCATTGTTAGTAAACCTACCTATATTAGACCTAATGGCCTTTATGGGATTCCGACAATTTTTTTTAGTCCATATAGGGCTTTTTGTCTCTGAAGATCTAAAGCAGTCTTTTGTTTGATAAATATGTCTCGTGCGTTCTTGGCGTCTATATACTTTTGCCATTTATCTCTCGTGTGCTCGCTTAGGTATACTCTGTATGTATTTTTTACTTGATTGCTCAGTTGCGTCTCCTGCTGTCTAATTCTTTTTTTCAGTTTACACATGTACGCCTTAATTTGGCCTCTTATTACAGCTTTAGCCGCTTCCCAATACACCTCTGGTCTATTTTTATAATCTTTATTAATAATCTCATATTCTCTCCATTGATTAATCAGCCAGTTCTGGAAGTTATTATTATTCACTAAATATTTAGGGAAAAAGATAGTTTGATTGGTAATTACCTGTCTCTGGGGTACATTAAGTGCTAATGTGATCACCGCATGATCTGAGATTGTTATATCTCTTATGTCCGCTTTCCATTCTAAGCCAATCATAGATTCTGCAATCAGAAACATATCTATCCTGGACAGGGATTGCTGACCTCTTGCTAGACATGTGAACGCTCTCAGATCTGGATTTTGTGTGCGCCAGATATCTGTTAACCCTAGTTGTGTGGAAAATTTTTGAAGGATACGAGTCTTCCTGTCACGAACGAAATTATAGGCTTTACTTGCTCTGTCAAGAATAGGATCTGCTATTAGATTAAAATCCCCCGCCACTATAAGATTTTGACCTATAAATTTATGCAGATATCGGACCATCCTATCCCAGAATAACTTGTCAATTTTATTTGGCCCATATATATTGCACAATACATACCGTATTTTATTAATTGTGATTTCTACAATTAAAAAGCGGCCTTCCTGATCTATGGTGGACGAATCTATTTTATACTCTAAGTTTTTATTAAAAAGAATAGCCACTCCTCTTTTACGCGCGTTAAATGGGGCCGCAATCACCTCACCTACCCAGTTAGTCTGAAGTTTCACATATTCCGAGCTTTTTAGGTGTGTCTCCTGTAAGAAGGCGAGATCTGGTTTTAATTTTGCTAGATGTTTAATTATGGCCTTCCTCTTTATTGGAGAGTTTATGCCCCCCACGTTCCAAGAAACCAAGTTAAGGGTGTCTAACATATCTCCAAACAATCAAACTTTAACAGGTGTCCCTTCAGTATATTAGAATTTAAACAACCAACCATATTGCGCGGGGGGAAGAGCGGCCAGGGGGGAACGGAGTGGGGGGTGAGAGAGAAGAAAAAAAAAAAAAGAAGATAAAAAAAAAAAAAAAACGTAAAAAATAAAACTTTAAAATACAACCACATAAAAAGAACATGTCCCATTCTTAATTTTTATTAATGAATTTCTATGTCATTTTCCTCAACACCTTCTAGTCAAGCTATGCCCATTTTATTACATAAAGACATCGCTTCCTCACTATTATTTACCACATATGAGACCCCTGCCTTATTAATTAGAAGCTTAGCTGGATAAACCAGTCTAACACTACATTCCGCTTTCACAAATTTATCAAAGAAAGGGGACATTTCTCTTCTTTTGGCCCTAGTTTTCGCGGAAAAGTCTTGAAAGATTGAAATTCTATGGGAGTTAATAATCAAGGAGTTGAGTTTTCTGTAATGGTTCAAAAATAATACTTTATCTTGATAATTGACAAACTTAAAAATAATCGGCCTTGTTTTAGGCATAGTGTTATTTTCTCTGAGCACCCCTATTCTGTGGGCTCTTTCTATCAAAAATGGTGTAGGAGGAGGAGGTATCATGAGTGCCTGAGGAAGCGTGATGGAGACAAAGCGTAATACATCTTGGAATTCAGCTGTTTCAGGCAGGCCAATCACTCTCAAGTTGTTACGCCTTAACCTATCTTCAAGGTCCTTTACTCGAGCTTGTAACTGAGCGATGGCCTTATCCTGGACAGCTGATGCTGCACTCACAACGTTCAACCTATCCTCTACGTCGGACACTCTTGTCTCGACCTCCTCCATTCGGGCAGTAAATTGCCTAATCTCATTGGAAAGATTGGAGATCTCTGACTTTATTTCCTGTTTAACTAAATCCAAATGTGGGGCCATCATTTTCGCCACTTCTGCGGCAAATTCAGACATATCATTAAAAGGATTCATTGCATTTCTATCTTGGGAAGTATCATGGGGCCCCTCTATACTTTTGGAGTTGCCTCTCTTGTCTCTCTGTTTAGGTGGCATAATAGGAGAGGAATTTTTTTGCTGCGAGATAAACCTCTCCATTCACCTCTGTATACGTGTGTTTCGTGTTAGATATAAATACCAATATATCAATAAATGTGTCTATGTGTGTTATTCACAGTCACTCCCGTAAGGGGGGCTGACCGAGTGTACATGCAAAAAAAAAAAAAAAAAAAAAAATTGTGAGCAAAAATGAGCAAAATCAAACACGCTCACTTATAGTGCCAAAAAAAAGTGCAGGAATCAGTGATTCTCAGTGAACTCAGTGAGGGGGAACGATGTGGGGGGAAGAAAAAAAAAAAAAAATAGTTGGTACCAATATGTGCGCAGGGGCTAAAAAAAAGCCGATAGTGAGAAAAAGGTGAAAAAAAAAAAAAAATTGGTGCTTTTCAGTATAGCTTAAAAAAAAAAAAAAAATTACAGCGAAAAATATTATCAAAAATGGAGAGAAAATTTAGCTCAAATCTTAGAATTCCCTAAGGATGGATTTCAACACAATAATTATCCAAATTTATAGCAGGAGAGCAAAATAACCCCAGGTTTTTCTTAGGCTCCACAAAACCCCTAGATATATTAGTTTTGAAGTTTTAGGATATATACACTGTGTAGTACTTAACACTAGTGTTTAGTGGGATGCTTATATACCCTCAACACACCTTAATGAGCCCTTAAACACTATCTCTATATGAAAAACTTCTGGGTCAATAAACATGTAGTAATTGATAGCGTTATATCAAAAGGAGTGATACACCTATTAAATATAATAACTTAAAGTTTACATCCAAGTACCTATGCACTAAATCCCCCTTTTTTTCCCCTTTCTGAATAAACTAACAATATTTTGTGTATGTTAAACAGAAAAAGATTCATTAGGTGACACACATCAGGGAACTTATTCACCCTGTGGCAACATGTTATATGTTAAATCTGGCACAATTGTTAAATAACCTTGGTACATTAAGTAGCTACATATAAACTGACAGTTAGGTTTACTCTAAACAGTCCCAGGGTCCAGACAGGGGCACCTTAATACCCTTTGTTTATTTAACTTTATTTCTATACCGTTTCTGGACACTGCACATTGATATTCCACTGGGACAACACACTCTTCAAAATGACATTGGGTTAAAAAGTCTCGTCTAGGACAATGTGGTACCACTCCAATTGTTTAAGAGGAAAATGTCTCGTACTTATAACCCTCCAGATATTACACTTACATATCTTCTGGCAGCTGTCCATACAAAGAAAGAAAGCACAGGTACCTCAGAGCTCGATGTTAGCACATGCCGGGATGCTGCCGATGTGCACAAAACACTGCTACTCTTAATACCCCTTCCTCTTCAGTGTTAAATCTACCGTGCCATAACGGGGAAAGCTTCTAAAATTTCCAGAGCCCCTAGCCTTGACTGACGCCGTCTTATCTGTGATACGTGTTTGCCCATGCAAAGTTCCACTTCACGGCCTATTCAATGCAACTCGGCTTGAACTTCGTCCTCCTGGACCATACGACCAGCTGTCTGTGTTAGCCGTTGTCTGATGTAGAGGACGAAGGGAGACTCGGTCCACAGCACTCCACTTCCCGGACCCGTCTGGCGCGACGCCAACAGAAAATGGGAGTGTCGACTCACCGCCACTGGATTGGCTCAGACTGCTGCAGCCGGGTACACACCTTCCCCTCCGGCGCTACGAGATTTGAAGTAAGCCTGATATTTCTTACACTTGCGGCACCGTGGCCAATGTGAGCTTATTCCACAATTTCTATGCCAAATTGAGGCACAGAACCGGAACACTGGCAGGTTTCAGTCTGTATTTAGCACAGCTCTTCAAACTGTTGAAATATAATCACACATAGTTCTTGAGGGCCCCCAGTTAAGGTTCCCATATATGTTAGGTCGTCTTTTTCTTGTCTCCCACCTTCGCCCCGAGACATAAATAATGTAGTGTATCAGGTATTATTTAGCAGGTCGGTAGAGCGAACAAAAGCAGTGCTTACAGCTGGACGTAACAAGCACTCTCTGGGTTACCAACCCCCGACAACTCCCCCAGCTGAGGGGGTTTGGAAGCGTGCTCTTGGCAAAAGAGCAACTTCAGCCTTGTAGGGACTTCTACTCCGAGATCCACAGATCAGGTGCCGGGTCTATTGAACCCCATTAGGCCAAGGCACAATTCGGAGGCTGGAGAATGATAATATCCTTAGTCAGCAAGGACAGGACCGACAAAGCAGACAGCAGCTACCTGCCAGCTACCTGTTCGCTCCGCCCCCAGCCGGAAGTCCACCAGTGCAGAGGGTTTTTGAACCAGGTGGGCATTTACTTTGAGATGTTACCTCAGGTGTTTCCCTCTGACAGAGTTAAGGTGGGATTTCACATCTCGTTACTCTGTGATACAGCTCTTGCCCGTGTTAATCCCTTGTGGGAAACTAATAAACCTGTGATTTCAAATTACCCTGAATTTGTGGCCTCCTTTCGAAGGGTATTTGATGTTCCGGCTCGCTGATCCTCTGCTGCTAAATGTCCATTCAGCAAGGTACAAGATCTGTTGCTCAGTATGCTATTGAGTTCCATATGCTTGCCGCAAAGGTAGGTTGGAACAATAAAGCCCTTGTTGCAGCCTTCTTTCATGGGCTCTCTGATGCGATTAAAGACGAAGTTGCTGCCAGAGATTTACCAGAGGATCTCGAGGCATTGGTGTCTTTTTTTATCCTAATTGACATCAGACTCAGAGAGAGACCCTCTTTCAAGGAGCGCTTGCGGAAGCCTCCTGTTCCGTTGTCTCCTACGTGTTCATTCCCACCCATGCCTCCCTCTCCTCCCATGCCTCCTGGTCCCAAGTCACCAGGTACTGCTGAGCCAATGCAGTTGGGATTCACGCGTCTCTCCGCGACTGAGGGGGCCTTTAGGAGGAGGGAGGGGCTCTGCCTCTATTGTGGGTTACAGGGCCACCTTTTGAAGTGTTGTCCTACACGGCCTGGAAAACGCTCACACCTAAGGTCCTGTTGGGGGCAGACATTGGGTGGTTTATCCTTGTCACGGTTGTCCTTTCCTGGGTGGACTCCTCCATAGTCACTCAGGCTCTTGTTAACTCCGGTGCTGTGGGCTATTTCATTGACAGTGTATCAAAGCACTCCATTCCTGTTTTGCCTCGGTCCATTCTGCTTACTATTGAGGCCATTGATGGCAGGCCCCTTCAGCCCACACTCGTTACTCACGAAACTGCTCCATTGTCCATGGCTGTTGGGGCTCTCCATTTTGAAACCCTCCAGTCCCATTTGATAAACTCTCCACATTTTCCGGTTGTTCTGGGTTATCCCTGGCTCCAAAAGCACAATCCCAGTCTCGACTGGCGCAGGTCCGAAATTTTGTTGTGGTCCCCGCAATGTATTTCCACTTGTCTTCGGAAACCAGTTAAAGTCTTGTGCACTTCTTCGGTATCTCAATTGCCAGAGGAGTACCGAGAGTTCCTAAACGTATTTGACAAGGTGCGTGCCGGTATGTTGCCTCCTCACCGGTCTTACGATTGTGCCATAGACCTGCAACCCGGAGCCATTCCTCCTCGGGGCCGGGTGTACCCTCTGTCTGTTGCAGAGAATTGTGCTATGGAGGAGTATGTTGCCTCCTGCTCAGTTTGTGCACAGAATAAGACTCCTCAACGTCTTCCTGTGGGTCTTCTTCAACCTATTGCTAATGGTGAGTGTTCTTGGACACATCTTTCCATGGACTTCATTGTCGAGCTCCCTGTTTCCAATGGCAATACTGTTATCCTTATGGTGGTTGACCGTTTTTCTAAAATGTCACATTGTATTCCCTTGATGAAGCTGCCTACGCTCAGGAGCTTGCTTCGATTTTTGCCCGGGAGGTCTTCCATTTACATGGGTTACCCAAGGTTACCCAAGCTTACCCAATAATTATATTTAACTTAGGTGGGTGTTAGTGTTAGGGTTAGACTTAGCTTTAGGGGTTAATACATTTATTAGAGTAGCGGCGAGGTCCGGTCGGCAGATTAGGGGTTAATACTTGAAGTTAGGTGTCAGCGATGTTAGGGAGGGCAGATTAGGGGTTAATACTATTTATTATAGGGTTTTTGAGTCGGGAGTGAGGCGTATTAGGGGTTAATACATTTATTATAGTAGCGGTGAGGTCTGGTCGGCAGATTAGGGGTTAATAAGTGTATGTATGTAGCGTCGACGTTGGGGGGGGGCAGATTAGGGGGTAATAAATATAATTTAGGGGTCGGCAATGTTAGGGGCAGCAGATTAGGGGTACATAGGGATAAAGTAGGTTGCGGCGGTGTACGGAGCGGCAGATTAGGGGTTAAAAATAATATGCAGGGGTCAGCGATAGCGGGGGCGGAAGATTAGGGGTTAATAAGTGTAAGGTTAGGGGTGTTTAGACTCAGGGTTCATGTTAGGGTGTTAGGTGCAGACTTAGGAAGTGTTTCCCCATAGGGAACAATGGGGCTGCGTTAGGAGCAGAACGCTGCTTTTTTGCAGGTGTTAGGTTTTTTTCCAGCTCAAACTGCCCCATTGTTTCCTATGGGGGAATCGTGCACGAGCACGTTTTTGAAGCTGGCCGCGTCCGTAAGCAACGCTGGTATTGAGAGTTGCAGTGGCGGTAAATTATGCTCTACGCTCCCTTTTTGGAGCCTTACGCAGCCCTTCTGAGAACTCTAAATACCAGCGTTGTTTAAAAGGTGCGGGGGGAAAAAAAACACGCGTAGCTAACGCACCCCTTCTAACGCAAAACTCTAAATCTAGGCGTTAGTGCTTATTTGATGTTTGCTGGGGTTTTTTTTTACACAATTTGTTTCTTTTTATGTTTTCTTTGAGATAAACACATTTTTTATAGGTGGACTGTTTTATATATTATAAAATTGACATGATTTAATTCATTACAGGATGTAATTGTAGATTATCAATCCTGCACTACTGTCTGTTTTAACCCCCTGCAAAGGGGTTAAACACATAGTAGAAGTACCACTCCGGACCTGAAAACAAAGTCACATTTCCAGGGCCTGGTGACATCACCAGCATCACCAGATTTCCCCAAAAAATGCTAACACACTTTGCCACCTCGTAACTTTGGTTGCATTGTGCTGATGATGACTCTGTGTTGTCATCCTCAGTTAATTGGTTAATGTCCCTTTAAAATTGTCATTTTGTTAGAAACATTGCATTACTTTGCAATCCAGGAACACAACTCTTGAAAATCCTATTTATCCTATCTCATTTACTGTGGCAAATTAGTGACAGATGCACTCATCAAGCAATCACTGTGTAGCAGGTTGTAGGGTCAAGTTCTGGATCCTACAGGATGCACACCAGCCTCTCTGAAAGAAGTGAAAACAAAAACAAATGTTTAGAGTTAAATTGCAGAAAAAGTGTGGAGAAACAATGTATTAAAATACACTGCAAAGTTTTCAAATTAATTTTTAAAGAGTAAAAGGGGTTTGGAGTAAATTTTTACTTTAATGTCCCTTTAAGTTTATACTTTAGATAGGAATACGAGCAGTTTACATGGGGATTCTGGTTCTTATCTGCTGCCTAAATCTTATGAAAAAAACCCAGCCTGCATAGTGGCCTCAGGTACTTCATTTGGACAAGCCTGTTATTAAAATGGTTGAAAGTGAAGGTCATGGGTTATGAATTCCTCAGGTCAGGAATGTATTAACCCTTCAAAATTGTTTTAGTTCCTTAAAGGGACAGTCTACTCCAGAATTGTTATTGTTTAAAAGATAGATAATCCCTTTATTACCCATTCCCCAGTTTTGCGTAACTAACACAGTTATATTAATATACTTTTTACCTCTGTGATTACCTTGTATCTAAGTCTCTGCAGACTGCCCCCTTATCTCAGTGCTTTTGACAGACTTGCATTTTAGCCAATCAGTGCTTACTCCTCAGTAACTTCACAGGAGTGAGCAATGTTATATATATGGCACACATGAACTAATGTCCTCTAGCTGTGAAAAGCTATCAAAATACACTGAGATTAGAGGCGGCCTTTAAGGGCTTAGAAATTAGCATATGAGCTTTCAACTAAGAATAACAAGAGAACAAAGCAAATTTGATGATAAAAGTAACTTGGAAAGTTGTTTAAAAATACATGTCCTATCTGAATCATGAACGTTTAATTTTGACTAGACTGTCCCTTTAAAGAGACACAAGTATATATATATATATATATATATATATATATACACTTGTCGGAAGTAGCACACATATTACAAGTTGAAAGTAAATGCATTGGCTTAAACGCAATTGCATTTAACTACATTGGGTTAGCGCAACTTCAGAGAAAAACACATAAAAAATACATTTAACTGTACAGTTACACTGGCCTAGATTTAGAGTTTGGCGGTAGCCATCAAAACCAGCGTTAGAGGCTCCTAACGCTGGTTTTTACCGCCCGTTGGTATTTGGAGTCAGTCAGGAAAGGGTCTAACGCTCACTTTGCAGTCGCGACTTTTCCATACCGCAGATCCCCCTACATCCTTTGCGTATCCTATCTTTTCAATGGGATCTTTCTAACGCCGGTATTTAGAGTCGTGGCTGAAGTGAGCGTTAGAAATCTAACGACAAAACTCCAGCCGCAGAAAAAAGTCAGTAGTTAAGAGCTTTCTGGGCTAACGCCGGTTTATAAAGCTCTTAACTACTGTGCTCTAAAGTACACTAACGCCCATAAACTACCTATGTACCCCTAAACCGAGGTCCCCCCACATCGCGGCCACTCTATTAAATTTTTTTAACCCCTAATCTGCCGCTCCGTACACCGCCGCCACTTACGTTATCCCTATGTACCCCTAATCTGCTGCCCCTAATACCGCCGACCCCATCATAATATTTATTAACCCCTAATCTGCCGCCCCCGCTATCGCTGACACCTGCATAATTTTTTTAACCCCTAATCTGCCGCTCCGTACACCGCCGCAACCTACATTATACCTATGTACCCCTAATCTGCTGCCCCTAACACAGCCGACCCCTATATTAAGCCGACCCCTATATTATATTTATTAACCCCTAATCTGCCGCACCCAACGTCGCCTCCACCTACCTACAATTATTAACCAATAATCTGCCGACCGGACCACACCGCTACTCTAATAAATGTATTAACCCCTAAAGCTAAGTCTAACCCTAACACTAACACCCCCCTAAGTTAAAAGTTAAATATAATTTAAATCTAACAAAATAAATTAACTCTTATTAAATAAATTATTCCTATTTAAAGCTAAATACTTACCTGTAAAATAAACCCTAATATAGCTACAATATAAATTATAATTATATTGTAGCTATTTTAGGATTAATATTTATTTTACAGGCAACTTTGTAATTATTTTAACCAGGTACAATAGCTATTAAATAGTTAAGAAGTAACAATAAAAAGAAAATGGAGATAAGAAGAACTATTTAATAGCTAAAATAGTTAAAATAATTACAAAATTATCTGTAAAATATATCCTAACCTAAGTTACAATTAAACCTAACACTACACTATCAATAAATTAATTAAATACAATACCTACAAATAACTACAATTAAATAAACTAACTAAAGTACTAACTAATAAAAAAGAACTAAGTTACAAAAAATAAAAAAATATTTACAAACATTAGACAAATATTACAACAATTTTAAACTAATTACACCTACTTTAAGCCCCCTAATAAAATAACAAAGACCCCCAAAATAAAAAAATGCCCTACCCTATTCTAAATTAAAAAAGTTCAAAGCTCTTTTACCTTACCAGCCCTGAAAAGGGCCATTTGCGGGGCATGCCCCAAATAATTCAGCTCTTTTGCCTGTAAAAAAAACCATACAATACCCTCCCCAACATTACAACCCACCACCCACATACCCCTAATCTAACCCAACCCCCCCCCCCTTAAATAAACCTAACACTAAGCCCCTGAAGATCTTCCTACCTTATCTTCACCACACCGGGTATCAGCGATCGGTCCAGGCTCCGATGTCTTGATCCAAGCCCAAGCGGGAGGCTGAAGACATCCATCCTCCGGCTGAAGTCTTGATCCAAGCGGGCAGAAGAGGACATCCGGACAGGCAAACATCTTCATCCAGGCGGCATCTTCTATGTTCTTCCATCCGATGACGAGCGGCTGATCTTCAAGACCTCCAGCGCGGATCCATCTTCTTCTTCCGACGTCCAACTGAAGAATGAAGGTTCCTTTAAGGGACGTCATCCAAGATGGCGTCCCTTGAATTCCGATTGGCTGATAGGATTCTATCAGCCAATCGGAATTAAGGCAGGAAAATTCTGATTGGCTGATGGAATCAGCCAATCAGATTCAAGTTCAATCCGATTGGCTGATTGGATCAGCCAATCAGATTGAGCTCGCATTCTATTGGCTGATCGGAACAGGTAAAAGAGCTTTGAACTTTTTAAATTTAGAATAGGGTAGGGCATTTTTTTATTTTGGGGGTCTTTGTTATTTTATTAGGGGGCTTAGAGTAGGTGTAATTAGTTTAAAATTGTTCTAATATTTTTCTAATGTTTGTAAATATTTTTTTATTTTTTGTAACTTAGTTCTTTTTTATTTTTTGTACTTTAGTTTATTTAATTTATTTAGTGATAGTGTAGTGTTAGGTTTAATTGTAACTTAGGTTAGGATTTATTTTACAGGTAATTTTGTAATTATTTTAACTATTTTAGCTATTAAATAGTTATTAACTATTTAATAGCTATTGTACCTGGTTAAAATAATTACAAAGTTGCCTGTAAAATAAATATTAATCCTAAAATAGCCACAATATAATTATTATTTATATTGTAGCTATATTAGGGTTTATTTTACAGGTAAGTATTTAGCTTTAAATAGGAATAATTTATATAATAAGAGTTAATTTATTTCGTTAGATTTAAATTATATTTAATTTAGGGGGGTGTTAGTGTTAGGGTTAGACTTAGCTTTAGGGGTTAATCCATTTATTAGAGTAGCGGCGAGATCCGGTCGGCAGATTAGGGGTTAATTATTGTAGGTAGCTGGCGGCGACGTTGTGGGGGGCAGATTAGGGGTTAATAAATATAATATAGGGGTCGGCGGTGTTAGGGGCAGCAGATTAGGGGTACATAGGTATAATGTAGGTTGTGGTGGTGTACGGAGTGGCAGATTAGGGGTTAATAATAATATGCAGGGGTCAGCGATAGCAGGGGTGGCAGATTAAGGGTTAATACATATAATATAGGGGTCGGCGGTGTTAGGGGCAGCAGATTAGGGGTACATAGGTATAATGTAGGTTGCGGCGGTGTACGGAGTGGCAGATTAGGGGTTAAAAAAAATATGCAGGTGTCAGCGATAGCGGGGGCGGCAGATTAGGGGTTAATAAGTGTAAGGTTAGGGGTGTTTAGACTCGGGGTACATGTTAGAGTGTTAGGTGCAGACGTAGGAAGTGTTTCCCCATAGAAAACAATGGGGCTGCGTTAAGAGCTGAACGCTGCTTTTTTGCAGGTGTTAGGTTTTTTTTCAACTCAAATGGCCCCATTGTTTTCTATGGGGGAATCGTGCACGAGCACGTTTTTGAAGCTGGCCGCGTCCGTAAGCAACGCTGGTATTTAGAGTTGCAGTGGCGGTAAATATGCTCTACGCTTCCTTTTTTGGAGCCTAACGCAGCCATTCTGTGAACTCTAAATACCAGCGGTATTTAAAAGTTGCGGGGGGGAAAAAGCATGCGTAGCTAACGCACCCCTTTGGCCGCAGAACTCTAAATCTAGCCGACTGATAATAACACTATCTAATAAAAAATATTTTTTTTAAAAAAATTGAAATAAAAAGTTATAAGGGCTCAAAAATATGAGGTATCAGGTGTTAGAAAAAAAGGTGGCAAAGGGCTTTAACATAGACATACATACACATCTAAATATATACTGTCATGGCCAAAAATATTGGCACCCATGTATTTATAAATACATATGTACACACATAAACACACACATAAACATATATATATATATACACACATAAATACATACATACTTATATACATATATACACATACATACATACTTATATACATATATACACATACATACATACTTATATACATATATACACATACATACATACTTATATACATATATACACATACATACATACTTATATACATATATACACATACATACATACTTATATACACATACATACATACTTATATACATATATACACATACATACATACTTATATACATATATACACATACATACATACTTATATACACATACATACATACTTATATACATATATACACATACATACTTATATACATATATACACATACATACATACTTATATACATATATATACATACATACATACTTATATACATATATACACATACATACATACTTATATACATATATACACATACATACATACTTATATACATATATATACATACATACATACTTATATACATATATACACATACATACATACTTATATACATATATACACATAGATACATACTTATATACATATATACACATACATACATACTTATATACATATATACACATACATACATACTTATATACATATATATACATACATACATACTTATATACATATATACACATACATACATACATACTTATATACATATATACACATACATACATACTTATATACATATATACACATACATACATACTTATATACATATATACACATACATACATACTTATATACATATATACACATACATACATACTTATATACATATATACACATACATACATACTTTTATACATATATACACATACATACATACTTATATACATATACAGTCATGGCCAAAAATATTGGCACCCCTGCATTTCTGTCAGATAATGCACCACTTCGCCCAGAAAATGTTTAGGCCTTCTCATGTTTATTTCTTTTGTTTGTATTGGTATGACACAAAAAACTGGAGAAAAAAAAGCCAAATCTGACACATTCCATGCAAAACTCCAATAATGGACTGAACAAAATTATTGGGACCTTCTCAAAATTGTAAGAAATAATTGCATTCCAAGTTTGATATAAGTAAACTCACCTCTACCAATTAACAGGTGCTTGCGATATAGAAATCACACCGGCAACCAGTTAAAATGGTGAAAAATTGACTCAACCTTTCTGTTGTGTGTCTGTGTGCCACACTGAGCATAGAGAAGAGAAAGAGTTTTGGCAAATTCATATCTGTATGTGTGTGTGTGTGTGTTTATGTGTGTACATATGTATTTATATGTGTATTTATGTATTTACAGACATATATACACATATAAACACATAAATACTTATGCACACATATATAAACATATATACAGTATGTGTATTGGAGCCCTTTGCAGTCAAGTAGCTGAAATTATGGAAAAAAAACATATTAATGCAATATTCATATTTAATAAAGTGTTTAACTGTGTATTTACTGTAAATATTTCACATTGCAATGTTCTTTACATAAGGGAATATGTTCTATGTATTTATTAATAAATATTCCAATATATATCTGTATATATCTATACCTATATATAATCATCTATATATTTATAGGTATAAATATTGTACTAAAATACCATCACATATATGTTGAAATATGTATTTATGAATAAATAAATACATATTCTGCTATGTAAAGAACATTAGAATATGAAATATTATTATTTCATGTTGTGTTAGCGCAATTGAGAAAACACAATTGGGTTTGCACAACGTTTTGGGTGTTTGTTTTCTTCCACTTTTCACCCTCCATTCTATGGGGCTGATTTATCAAAGCCCGAATGGCCCCTGATGACCCTGTTTCTACGCAATCCTTCAGGCTTGCCGAAAACAGCAGTTATGAAGAAGCAGTCTTAAGACTGCTGCTCCTTAACTGGTCCGTCTGCTCTGAGGTTGCGGACATCAATCCGCCTGATCTCATACGATCAGGCTAATTGACACCCCTGCTAGCGGCGGCATTGCACAAGCAGTTCACAAGAACTGCTTGTGCAATGATAAATGCCGACAGCGAATGCTGCCAGCATTCATCGATATCTGTCGGACATGATCTGCTGAGCGGATCATGTCAGACAGACCAATGATAAATCGGCCCCTATGGGGGAATACGTTAACGAGGTCGGGTTAGCGTGGAAGCAAAACCTTTTTACGTTCAACTTTTAATACACCCATATCCAACATGCACAAAAAGCCTAGCAAAATGAACGTGCGAGCGGGAGCGCTAATTTGGCATGCAAGTAAACACTGAACATCAGTTGCACGGATTCTGCTCGACTTAAAGGGACATAGAAGAGCAAAAAGAAAATGCTATGTTATGTTAGAGTATTTTATTTCTGCTTTTAACTGTGTTTAATTCCTGCAAAGAGGTTATACACATCATTAAAGTGAGTTCAATGGCAGCACTGCACTACTGAGAGCTTTCTGGTGAACCAACGACAAGAGGCATATGCTTGAAGCCACCAATCACCAGCTAGCTCCCAGTAGGGCATTTCTGCTGCTGAGGATATATACATATGCTCTTCAACAAGGAATACCAAAAGAAGGTCAATGTATTAAAAGAAGTGAATTTAAAAGTTTAAAATGACATGCTCTATCTTAATCTTGAAAGTTTAAGTTTGACTTCCCCATCCCTGTAACTGACTATTTTATTGGGGTTTTTATTTTGAGGTTTACATAGTAATATATAATACCATCCAATGTTTAGGTTATACATAGGTATTAGCGACTCAGGAGGTGGAGGGGGGCTGTTGACGTTTTCAGGGTGGGACGGTGCTGGATGTGGGCGGGGTTAGAGGTGGATAGTGGCGTGGTGTAGGAATATCTGGGAGGTTCATGGGCATGTCAGGGCAGTTTGTTGGTGTCTCTGGGTGATATATGGGCGGGGCTAAAGGAAATTCTCTAATAGGGATATAGGTTGAATAAAAACCCAAGTCAATTAAGTTCATCCTTTCACACAATCCTACTGCTGATCCAACAGAAGGCAACATTTTTATTTCATGATTCAGATAGACATTTTTATTTTATTTTTAAAAGTGACTTTACTCCAGGTATTCTTTGTTAAAGAGAATACTTAGGTAGGTAACGTGCACAGGAACATAAAAAAAAAAAATAGTAAACACAATAGGTTATTATGATTCAAAAGTGAGTGATACAAATCAAATAAAAAAGTGAAAACCATAAACACCATGTCTCTCTCTCTCTCTCCCCCTCTCTCTCTCTCTCTCTCTCTCTCTCTATATATATATATATATATATATATATATATATATACTTATATAAAATGTAGCAATTCTGTTGTTTTAAGAGTTAACTGGCAACCTACTCAGAGAAATCAAGCTCAAAGTGAAAAAGGGAGAGAAACAAGTCTCATAGCGTTACACTGTTTAACTGATATAATCATCAGATGGAGTAATCAGAACACTCACACTCTTAAGAACTATAATCCAGCTCTGAGATATAAGCATTGAGTAAAGAATCCACTGGTTACACAGGGTTGTTCTTCTAAGAAATCTCCAATTTATTGAAATGGTTTGTAAAATATTTTAAAACAGTGTGGCAAATATGTGAATCAGGGAACAGCACAAATCAAAGGAACATGGATGTCACAGACAAGTATGCAAATGAACAGTCTGGTTAACTTCACCTTCCAAGTGCCGGTCAAACGCCTTGTCCCTCTCTGTGACTTACCCACAAAGTCTACAATCTCCAACGTACGTTTCGCTGCATACGAACACAGCTTTTTCAAGGAGAACAATCCTGCTCACCGTGGTTAATATTTATTTTTTTATCTCCATCTGATTGGTCCTACACATCATCACTCTGATTTATACCAGTCTTTGTTAACCCTTTCTTTGCTTTTTGTGTGTTACATCAAAGTCTCTCAATCAAAGCAATATATAGGAATATCAATGTTCACATGTAATCTTATTGAGTATCATATTATACAGACAAGAAATAGTTAAATTACAAAAATGCCACAATGCTTCCTTACAAATACATTATATTGAAAACGAATACATCACTTGTACATCATAAAAATTGTATTCGAAGCAATGTGGATATATATTTGTTATTTATCTCATGCACTCATATTGGGTCATAAAGTATCACATTTCATTAGAATTCTATAGAGTTCTATATATTGCTTAAAATCCATAAACAAGTAACAAACCCTCCAGGAAGGCCTATTATTTCAGACATTGGGTCCCTTACTAGCAATTTATCATTATACTAGTCCTAAAGCCCGTGTACACTGGCCATTTTTTGCAGTACAGCGGTTCCACCCCTTGCTCTCTCTCTATCCCCCCTCTATTTTGCTCTCTCTGCCCCCTCTCTTTTGCTCTCTCTCTCCCCTCCTCTCTTCTGCTCTCTCTCTCGCTTTCTCTCTATTTTGCTCTCTCTCTCCCCCTTCTCTTTTGCTCTCTCTCCCCTCTCTTTTGATCTCTCTCTCCCCACTCTCTTTTGCTCTCTCCCCCTCTCTTTTGCGCTCTCCCCCTCTCTTTTGCTCTCTCTCTCCTTCTCTCTTTTGCTCTCTCTTCCCCTCTCTTTTACTGTCTCTTTCCCTCTCTTTTGCTGTCTCTTTCCCTCTCTTTTGCTCTCTCTATCCCCCTCTTTTGCTCTCTCTCTCCCCCATTCTTTTTCTCTCTCCCCCCTCTGTTTTGCTGTCTCTCTCCCCTTCTTTTGCTCTCTCTATCCACCCTCTTTTGCTCTCTCTCCCTCCTTTCTTTTGATCTCTTTCCCCCTCTCTTTTGTTGTTTCTCTCCCTTTCTTTTGCTGTCTCTCTCCCCCTCTCTTTTGCTCTCTCTCTGCTGATGGGTAGCTTAGGTTTTCTCTTTTGCTCTCTCTAACCCCCTCTAACCCCCTCTTTCACTCTCTTCCTCCCCCCTTTTTTTGCTCTCTCCCCCCTCTCTTTTGCTGTCTCCCTTTCTTTTGCTCCCTCTATCCCCCCTCTTTTGCTCTCTCTCTACCCTCTCTTTTGCTCTTTCTCTCCCCCTCTCTTTTGTTCTCTCTATCCCCCCTCTTTTGCTCTCTCTATCCCCCCTCATTTGCTCTTTTGCTCTCTCTCCGTCTCTTTTGCTGTCTCTCTCCCACTCTTTTGCTCTCTTTCCCCCCTCTCTTTTGCTGTCTCTCTCTCTGCCCCTCTTTTACTCTCTCTCTCCCCCCTTTTTTTTGCTCTCTCCCCTCTCTCTTTTGCTGTCTCTCTCCCTCTCTTTTGCTCTCTCCAACCCCCCCTCTTTTGCTCTCTTTCTCCACCCCTCTTTTGCTCTCTCTCTCCCCCTCTCTCTTTTTCTCTCTCCCCATCTTTTGCTCTCTCTCTCCCCCTCTCTTTTGCTCTCTCTCTCCCCCGCTCTTTTGCTCTCTCTCCCCCGCTCTTTTGCTCTCTCTCTCCCTCCTCTTTTGCTCTCTCTATCCCCCCTCTTTTGCTCTCTCTATCCCCCCTCTTTTGCTCTCTCTCTATCTCCCCTCTTTTGAGCTCTTTCTTTCACAGCTGCGTGACCCCGCCCACGCCACACCCGACCCAGTCTGCATTACACCCACATCACGCCCGGCTCTGGCCTCTATCATGCCCGGTCGGGCCCAGATGCCAGGAGGTTAGTCTGCTGAAGGCCAGGTGTGTTTGTCCTTGCGCAGTCTCTACTGCACATGACAGCTCCGGACAAACACACTTGGCCTTTAATATTATAGGATATTGATAAATTCCTCAAACCATATGTACTGAAGATTAAATCATATTTGAAAGACACCCTTAATGTTATACAAAATTTAGAGAAACAGATATAAAGTAAATAACTTTTGCTTCCCTGCGAGCTCAGCCATTTTAATTGGTTGTGGTGTAAAAAAAACAACAACCAAAAACAGCTATTTCATATACAAAACTAAACACAAAGGAGCAATTTACAGTAAACTGACCCTTTAATTCACTTTGTGAACTGTACTAACTTTCAGCATGAACAAAGAAAGATGTGACTTATATGGCTGTTTGTTGACTTTGTACTTGAGTTGTGATTAACCCCTTCCCGTCGTTAGGATGTTCCATGCCATCCTAACTGTGTTGGGCTTTAGCTCCGTTAGGACAGCACGGAACATCCTAGCCGCTTGGCTGTACTGAAGCCATAGCAGCTTGGTAAATGGGATCGTGGGCTGGAGGGCGTGCCTAGCGTCATAGGCACTCCCCCCTGACCCGATCCCATCATTGAAATCATGCAATCGTATGAACGATCGCTTGATTTCAATTTTCCCAGCAGGAAATGGTTAAATAAAGATATTAAACAAAATAATAATAATTTTAAAAAACACTGTTCTCTGTGTGTTACTTGGAGCCACTGGAGTAAAATCGCTGCCCTGTGTTTTTTTACTGTTGACCATGGTAGTGTAAAAACATTGTTTGCTCCTGGGCCAGTGTTCCCTCTAAGGTCAAATTTTGTGAGCGGCTCAGCAGTGAAACAGTTAATAATGAAACCCTACCTTGCAGTGTGTAGTATGTAGTGTTTGCTTGTATATATACATATATATTTTAAAATGTTGCCCATCACTGCGCAACTTACCCCCTTTGCTGCGAAAGGTTCTGATGCCGTCTGTGGCATTGCGATTTACTTGTAATATCACTGCACATTATCAGGTGCTGGTATTTCAAAGTGGAGGGCTAATATCACTTGCTCGCTAGCAATATTTAGTGCTCCACTTGTAATCTGACCCTTTGACGGGGCCCCCTATTTAAACATCACCCATACTAGCTCTTTGAAATCAGCTGAAGCTGAGACGGCATCATATCATACAAGAGACCTTCTTGACATGGGAGAGAGTATTAATAGAATTCCCCAATATCTCGTCTAAATTCTCACCTTTAACATCAATCATGAATAATAAGGAATTTATACCTGGCCTGACCATCTCAGATAAATCCGTCATAAATACCGATAGATCCTACTAGTGACCCATTTGTGGAATGAAAACACACTACAAAACAGAAAGGATTTAGTTAACAATGGTTTCTTAGTTTTTAAAAGCTGGTTATTTTACCACCAATGTTGCACATACTTAACTTCTCATCTACAAACGTAGAATATTTTGAGGCCATTGACTGCATTTGAAACTTTATGCCGTAAATCCTCCCCTAGGAGACATACCTTATCTTTACTTTATTCTCTTTTAAAACAACCTGAACCAGGTCTCATACCACATTACACTGAAAGATGGAATGAAGAATTAAATATAGATATCTCATATATTGAGGTATCTAAAATATACCAAGCTGTTCAAATCAGCCAATAGGCTGAGAGCTACTGAAATTCTATTGGCTGATTTGAATAGCCAATAGAATTTCATTAGCTCTCATCCTATTGGCTGTTTTGAACAGCCAATAGGATTTCAGTAGCTCTCATCCAATTGGCTGATTTGAATTTCAAGAATCAAATCAGCCAATAGGAATGTAAGGGACGCCATTTTGAAAAGGCTCCCTTGCATTGAAGATCCAGTGTACGGCGGTGACCGTATGGAGAGTATGCTCTGCGCCAATTGTCTTTAAGGATGGATCTGCTCCATGCCGCCGGGATGAAGATAGAAGATCCTGTCTGGATGAGGATGGATGTCCGGACTTCAGAAACTATGAGTGGATCTTCGGGGTTAGTGTTAGGGTTTTTTTCAACTTTTTTGGGGTGTTTTTTTCAGATTAGGGTTTGGACTTTTTAAAAAGAGCTGAATGCCCTTTTCAGGGCAATGTAAAAGAGCTTAATGCCCTTTTAAGGGCAATGCCCATATAAATGCCCTTTTCAGGGCAATGGGTAGCTTAGGTTTTTGTCAGAGTTAGGTTTTTTATTTTGGGGGGTTGGTTGGGTGGTGGGTTTTACGGGGGGTCTTTGTATTTTTTTCCAGATAAAAAAGCTGATTTCTTTAGGGCAATGCCCTACAAAAGGCCCTTTTAAGGGCTATTCATATTTTATTATAGGCTAGGGTTTTTTTTTTTATTTTGGGGGGCTTTTTTATTTTTATAGGGCTATTAGATTAGGTGTAATTGTTTTTATTTTTGATAATTTCGTTTGTTATTTTTCGTAATTTAGTGTTATTTTTCGTAATTTAGTATTTTTTATTTTTTGTAATTTTAGACTTAAATTTTTTTAGTAGTATTAAGTTTTTTTAATGTGTCATTTAGTTTTTTTTAATTGGTAGTTATTTTAATTTTAGTATAATAGTTTAGTATAATAGTTAGTTATAGTTAGTAAATGTTAGGTTAATTGTTAGTTTAAACTTGTTAATTTCACATGTAAGTTGTTAATTATTTTAAGATGGTGATATTGTAATTTTAATTTAAAGTTAGGGGGTGATAGGGTTAGAGGTTAATAGTTTCATTTATTAGTGGCGATGTGGGGGGCTGGTGGTTTAGGGGTTAATAGGTTTATTAAGTAGTGGCTATGTGGGGGGCTGGCAGTTCAGGGTTTAATAGGGGCTGGTCGTTTAGGGGTTAATAGGTTTATTTAGTAGTGGCGATGTGGGGGGCTGGCAGTTCAGGGTTTAATATGTTTAGTTAGTGGCAGCGGTGGCGGGAAGCGGCGGAATAGGGGTTAATACATTTTAAATAGTGTTTGCAATGCGGGAGGGCTTCGGTTTAGGGGTTAATAGGTAGTTTATGGGTGTTAGTGTACTTTGTAACACTTTAGTTATGAGTTTTGTGAAACATTTTTGTTGCGCAAAACTCATACATACTGCTCTCAGTAAGCTGGAAGTTATGGTCAAGTAAGATGCTGATTTTGTTTGTGTTAATGTGTTTTATTGTAAAAGGAATATTTTTTACAATGTAAACAACTGTACATATAAGTTGATTCAATCATTCTGTAACCTATTGTAATGTACACTTTTATTTTTAGAACAATAAAATATTTAAAGTTAAAGGCAGAAAAAAAAAGCTGATTAAATATGAATCCTTTCAGCACCCCCCCTGCATACTGTGTAATATATACTTAAAGGGGCAGTGTACACTATTTTTCATATAACTGCATGTAATAGACACTACTATAAAGAATAATATGCACAGATACTGATCTAAAACTCCAGTATAAAACTGTTTAAAACTTACTTACTACTCCCAGTTTAGCTCTGTTAAAAAGGTAGCTGGAACACCCACTGCAAGTGGGAAATATCAGACACTCCCCCCCTACATATGAAAAAACTCTTTACACAAACAGGAGCAAGCTGGAGTAGGTATACATCAGTATTCTCCTAAAATTTTGGGGCTTGGTTAGGAGTCTGAAAATCAGTACAATGTTATTTAAAAATAAGCAATACTAGGGGGCGGAGCCAACCGCAGACCAACATGGCCGCAATTGTTTAGAGCTCCGGTGAATCTTCACAATTCTCAAGCTACAACGGAGCCTAAAGGAGGTCTAATTCACACCTAAGGAATGGCAAAATAGGGGGTATTAAGACCGGATCCATTTTGAAGTCCAATAGAGCCGTTTAAGGAAATAGCAAGCCCAGATCATAGAGTCCGCCAACCGCGCACTGACAATTAAGCCGTAAGAACAGTCGCACTGACCACGTGGCATTACAGCTCTCAACACTCACTCCCGGCTAGGGATTCTGAGCTCCGACACACAGCACAGCATAAAAAAACTGCAGTGAGATAGAGAGTAGATAAGTCTCTAACTACAAGGTGTAGAAGCTGATTCGTACCAGCACCATGTCCCTTAACAGGTTGGCAGAACTACCCTGTAAGAGTATGGACGGTACCCGTATTCCACATAATGTTCCTAACTAGCTAAGTCAAAACACTATAACACGAGCCAAGACGCACTATAAAATACACTAGCCAGAGGATGTCTGTCCGGTGCCCTATCAAAATGGCTGCTGTTTTGGAGTCCCTGGACAACTGGGAGTCCCGGATGACTCAGCTGTTAGATGATAGGAGTAAAGAACTGAAGCGCTTACTTTGCAAATTAATAGCGGTTACAGAGGAGGCAGCGGGAGGTGCGGTGCGCCTTACAGATCACCTCGAGCCACATACTGCATCGGCTCCCGGGGAGAAGGAACTAACAGCAGATTGCTTAGCTGAATATACTGAGAGGGAAACATCATATGACCCACCTCACTGGCCTGTAGCACTAAAACTTAAGAAGACAACCTCACACTCTATCCACAAGGGAACTATGTCAAATTTGTCAGAGTTGTTTAAAGATAGCTGGTCCCCTGATCCCAAATGCTGGATGATTGACTCTCAAACTGCTCTTATAGGACCAGGGTTAGACCCGCAGCACCTTAAGTATCTCTTCTCCTGTTTCTTTATGGTAGCTGGCATCGGATAAAGCAGCAAGATATCATGCAGTAAAAGGGACTCAGCGTTTTGAGAACTCTCCTCTGCCTAATTTTGAGTCATGGATGCATACCAATACTACTATTGCTATTCTGGCCTTTAATGATGACAATGTTGTCTGATGTTTGAAATACGTGGCATCGGATGAAGAGAGGATACAGCACTTCTACTGTCCCTTTTTGATAGGATAGTTGGAAAACTTTACATGGCTTTTGAAGAATATTCAGCTATTTCTCAGCTCCACTGATTATCCATAATGACGATATGATTAACATGTCTGATGTGGTGTTTAATTATGTGCATATGATCTTAATTTAACTTAGTTCTCATGCTACCCCTTGTTTGAAGTGTTCACAATACTTATATTTTTAGCTAGTCACCGTTAACTTATAAACTTTACTCAAATATTTTCATATATTGAGAAATGAACATTACTGATCCTTGCTCTGTTATGTTATGTCTGGTTGGATACAGATATTAATATCTTTTATCAGCTATATGATCGCAATTTGTTTTTATTTGTTTTGCTCTCCTAACAGTTAAGGCTCAAAATAGCATTATGTCTACTTTATCTACTACCAGCACTCTATAGTCAGTTGTCTCTTGTTCTACCTATTAGCTTTTGCTAATCTAATAACATTAACCTAACTTAACATATGTGTATATATTGGAATGCCCTATTGTAGACTTGTTGCCCTAGCGTATTGAGCTATTTACAGTTTGCATAGTATGGATCATAGTTATTGTTAATTTCCCTGCTCTAGCGAAATGTTTACATTGCATTATGTGAAGCTCCTTTAATTTCTTATTTTCTATGTTATTGAATTTTTATTTTAAATACTGATACCTTCTTGTTTAGCTTCGTGTGAGCATAACCTTTACCTTTTCACCGCAACGCCCCCAGAAACATAATTGATATCTCATATTTTGGTGTAGCCTGCAATAATCTGTACCAACAAGAATGTATCTAAATAAGTCTAGGTTACTGTTGATCTAAGAATCCTGGACTACTGCAATTAATAAGTTTCTCCTAACGATTAGTTTAAAAATTGGACATACGGTCATACAGCTTATTATGGGTCACTTAGACATATTTTCTATTATCAACCTCTGACTTTATTCATTCTATAACCCAATTGTCTCTGTCTTTTGTAGAAGTTCTAGCACTGTTTAATTATTTGCTACCAGGTATTCTGTTATATGTCACATTTTCTAATAACTCTATAGCCATATAGATTTACACCTTCAGCTCTATTGTTAAATAAGGCCCTGTTAATCTGACGCCAACCCTAGATGTTTATCTTATTTAGCAAACCTTTTCTGAGTTGATAGCTAACTTCCATATACAACGAGAAACCTGTAAGTCTGTGTTAAGTTTCCTTTATGTAGCTTAATACTATACACTCTGCTACTGTAGGATTTTATATAGTATTACTGAATATCCTTATTCCTAGCTGTTGCAATCTTTGGGGCTACTAATCTGTTTGGGATCAATGATTGTACATGGTTGCATCCTTATGTTACAGGGGATTATAGTGGAAAGTGTTATGTTACATTACATTAGAATTTCTGAGACCCCAGTATATTTTGGCATTTTTCCGCACTGCCAGCGGCCGAGGCAGTGTGACGTGTTAACAATTCACACCCTGTTACTGTTGGGTTCCTCTCCTCCCTTTCCCGCCGGTACTGGCTGCCTGCGGGTCATATCCCTTTTCCTTTTTCCTGCACCGTCTATAGCTGACATTTCCCCAGGGGAGGAGCTCACCCAGTGACCCTGTATAAGTTATACATACTAATATCTTCTCTCTCTATATAACTTTCTTAAGAACTTTCCTTATCTATCTTATTGAAAGCCCCTCAACTATCCATATAAATTCCCATATCCTGAGTAACCCCTGTTTATAAATTTGACATACTAATTGGCTCCGCCCTCCACCCCCCCCCCCTTCTACATATTTAAGCGGCTTTCGCCCGCTGATAGTCCCCCCCCCCCTTATATTCTTCGGCCCAAGAGTGGCCGCCTCATATGCTAACCCTCCACAGGTAGATACCTTGATTCAGATATGTCAATAAGTGTTACCTATCAGGTAGTGGAGATCATTTGCTAGTACTATAATATAAAATGAAGTTCTAATTCCTTTCACCTAAGCTTTTGCCTAGCACCATGTTAATCTTTGATATGTAATTCTCTTATTACAGGTGCATTCTGTGTTGTCATTAATATTTGCTTATAGGCATTGTAATACTTTATTGGATGTAATATTATCTTAAAGGTGAATACTGTTTGTTAATCTTTGTTTCAACTTCAATAAAAATTTATTTGCAAAAAAATAAAAAAAAATAAGCAATACTAAACATTTAAAAAACAAAAAAAAAAAAACCTGTATGGGCTATATAAATGGATCATCTACAAATCATTTATGCAAAGAAAAATCTAGTGTATAATGTCCATTTAAAAGAATATGCAACTCAGGGTTTTTCATTCTATGATTCAGAGAGAACATGTGACTTTAAAACAACTTTCTAACTTAATTGTATTACCTAATTTGCATAGTTGTCTTGATATCCTTTGCTAGAAAAAAAAATAGCAAGGTAGCTGCTGATTGGTTGCGTCACATATATGCCTCATGTTATTGGCTCACCCAATAAATTCAGCTAGCTCCCAGTAGCGCATTGCTGCTTCTTTAAAAAATAATACAAAGAGAATGAAGCATTTTAGATAATAGATATAAATTTGAACCTTGTTTAAAATCGTATGCTCTATCTGTATCATGAAACATAAAAATGTGGAATTTCATGTCCCTTTAAAGTTCCCTTTAAGCAGAGTGTAAGCCATCTCCACATCTTAGTGAATATGCTGTGAAGAACATAATAAAAACAAAACAGATTTGGAGTTGTCTTTCAGTTGTTAGATACTTTAGGCTGCACAGGAATTAAAAGATCAGTGATCAAAAGGCAGAAAAATATGAGGTGCAAAGTGACCTAATGACACTACCAGGACGTGGAATCCTTTGCTTTCACTGCAGTTCAGGTGACTCACTGCCCACACCCTGTATATAGGAATATTTCCTGGTTCCCTCCTAATCACACAAGGTCCTCGTTAATATGAGGGTGTGGGAGGGAACGCGAGGTCTCCTGAATGGGCTGTGCTGGCAGTGATGTTACTGTAACCGTGCTGGGCTAAACCTATTCCTCCTAACTGCACCTCTGGGCAGGACATAACCCCTTATATGTTTCTTCATTTTGAGGTGCTGCTAAATTTAAATCCAATTGTAAAATAAAAAAAAAAAAAAATAAAAAAAAAGGTTGTGTCTTTTTTTTTGTCCAAATATAAGAAAATAAGAGTGAGACTGGGTATATATTTCTTCTACAGCCCATGTTTATCTAGAACTTAGCATCTATTAAAGAAACATTTATAACATCTATCTATCAATCTATAACTATCTATCTATATCTATATCTATCTGTATGACTATGTATATCTATCTATCTATCTATCTATCTATCTATTTGTCTGTCTATTTACCTATCTATATATAAATATATATCTGTATCTATCTATCTATCTATCTATCTATCTATCTATCCATCTATCTGTATCTATCTATAAGTATCTATCTGTATCTATTTATATATCTATCTATCTGTATCTACCTGGCTCTATTACATATATATATATATTATACATACAATAAAGAGTTACATTGAAAAACATCTACATACATAAATCTTTACCTGCATGTAAAACTGTTTCTTGTTAGTGAACTTTGTAATAACTTCATCATTTATAAAGCTTTGTGAGAATAGCTAGTTGGGGACATATGTGAATGGGTTCCTGCGCTCATCAAGCAATCTCTGTGTAGCATGTTGCTGGGTTAATACAGCCTGTCTGGGCAGTGCAAACAGTGGCATTTGTAGAGTTCAATTACGTTTGTGCACTTACCATACTAGTCAGTAATTTCAGTTTTTTTTTAAATAAAAATATTAATTTTGATAGAAGTTTTAAAATTAAAAAGAAATCATAAATCCCAGCATCTTTACTACCTCATCACTTTGGAAACCAGGGACTGCTGAGACTCCACTCACAGCTTGATCGACCATGGAACACAGCAACTCTGCCCCTGCTGGTCATGGCTGTGCCCACAGGTCTCCCTCACTCAGCTTAGGCCTCCCAGTCTCGGAAGTCATTTTTGAGAGGTGGTGCCATTGCCATAGGAGAACTGAAAGCCACAAATAGATTTGCAGTCTGATTTGTCACCAGTAAAATTTGCATCTGTATATCCCATGGCCATGGTGTGAGGTCATAGGATGAACGAGGTGTATCTTGTGCAGTCCATAACAAATGGGACAATTTCCCTGGATGAGAAGTTGCACACAGAAAGCGGGACAGACCTCCCAGACCATGACAATACTGCAGAATCGCAATAAAATATAATAGTTTACGTATATGCGTTAACTATTTACGTATATGCATATACGGATGCCCGAACCTTTCAAATTAGGGATTCCATTTTGATATATTTCAATTGTCAGGGCTGGTAAACAGTTTACAAATGCAATCACTTGAAATAAAAATATATACTTTTATATAAAACAAAATACTGTTTATTAAGAAAAGAGTGTTGCATTGTGGTTTCTGGATATTATTGTCACTATAAAAGATTAAATTATTAGTATTAAAGAAAAAAGTACATTTATATTTATTTTGCTCACTTGTCTCCTAATTTGCTTCTAAAAGCAACATACTACATGGTGATTGTTTAATCAATGCATGGTTCACCTATATCTGTCTCTAATTAGCCACAGCAAAGGAGATAAAATAGAACTACTCAAGAGGAAATTAATGACAAACAAGGTAACTGGAACAAGAGGTACTGCAGTGCAAGATTATTATATATTAAGTTCAACAAGTTTGAAGAGGTGCTGCAAGGATGGAGTTAACTGTAGCAAATTGCTATGAGCACATTTTAGCAAGCAAAGCAGAATAATACAAAGGAATGTGGTCAGTAAAGAAGCTATACTTGTTGCAGTATAAAATAAATTCAAGTCTGTTTTTTGGGTAGGATCATGCCCAGGAATTCATACAGAAAACTCCAGCGGTTACTAAAAGTCAGGTCGGACCATGCGGCATCATAAATGGGTATTCTGGCATAGCCATGAAGGAAGGTAAATAGGCAGCAGGAGTTGAAACAGTCAGCAAATTTGACAATCTATAAGTTATTAAACATAATTACTAGGGATGGGCGAATGTGTACATTTTCGAATTCGAATGTTAGAACAAATGTTATTACCGAAATTTGAATTACAAATTTGAATGTTGATAAGAACGAATATTCTTAAAAATTCTATTTTCGAATGTTATTTACAGTTTTTGAATGTCACTTTCGATTTCGAATGTGTATATTCGATTTCGAATGTCACTTTCGATTTTGAATGTACATAAAAGATTGAATATATACATTCAAAATTCGAATGTATATATTCGATTTTTTTATGAACATTCGAAATCAAAATGGATTGCATTATTTCGAAAATATAACATTCGAAAACATTCGATTGAAATCGAATATTCGAAATGCATCAAAATGTATCTTTTTAACATATCATACTTCACAAATCTAAAATAAAATCTAGTCTACAAATATAAATTAGACCCTAGTCAGTCAGCATCACTGGCTGCCAATGCCCATTCAATAGTACCCAGATACAAGGCAGGACTAGCACAGTAAAACACAACGCACACTACATTACAAGTACAACATCTCTATGATGAACATCAGTACTTCTCAACCACAGTCCTCAAGTAAACCTAGGCTAGTAGGCAATATTTTCAGAATGTCAGGTAAAATAATCAGTAACCATGGTAACTAACCTGGCTCTCACCATAGGTACTGATTATTTTCCCAGTGCTCTAGTTAAGACAATATGAAAATATGTCCTGTTAGGGCCACTTCTGGTTAAGAAACACTAATGTAGAATAGACTTAAAAAATTACAATGAATATAAAAATGAATATTTTTTAAAATTAAATTCTTAGAAAAAAACAACTAAATAAATGCCCAAAGTAAAAGCAGGTAGCCACCTATCACTATCGCCTGAATTTTTGCCTATAAAAAATAATAGACCGCCTATTACCTCTCCAACAAAATATGAAATTGATTGAAGATGAAGATAAAAAATGCGTCTTCTCATGGTGTGCAGTCCACCCTCCACAGTTGTGTCCACACAAAAATAAAAAATAAAAGATGCCACAGGAGCAAATAGATAGATAATAGTAGTATATAGAAAAAAATCAGTATCAAAATATTCCAACACGACCACCAAACCAGTACGTCCCTTTTCTCCAAAACTAAACCTGTCACATGAAATTTTAACAACTACAACTATAACATTTACATATGGGAGGGAATAAGTTGATTTGAATATTTAAATTTGAATGTTAAATAATTCTAATATTTATAGGATAACTGAATTATAAAAACTAATTTGAATATTACATTACAAAAGAAAATTGTAGCTTAGAAATACTATTTCGAAATTAAAATCGAATTTGAATATTACATAAGAAAATCAAATTTGATATATTGGAATCGAATTTGAATATTACATTTCGAAATCGAATGTGATATATTGAATCGAATTCAAATATTACATTTCGAAATCAAATGTGAAATATAGATATCGAATTTGAATATTGAATATAATAAAAAGCCAACCATTCTATTATTAGAACGAATATTTTCAAATGTAATCGAAAAATTCTAAAACAAACATTCGAAAATCGAATGTTATGTAAAAATTTGATTTGAACGAACGAATGTATAAAAATTTGTTTTAAATTTCGAATGTTTAGAAACAGTCGCCCATCCCTAATGATTACCTTGTTTAAGAACTGGATTCAGTAAGGCATAAGATGTTCTGCAGGCACACATAGCTGAAACTGTACTATAACCTGCATGCAAGCCAGGAGTCAGCACCAAAAGATCTGAAGCCAAGCATAACAACAATAGGAGAAAGCTATTTTTTTTTTTTTACCTGAAAACAGTTCCTAAGGGTCAGACAGGCATTATAAGCCAGGAACATTGCCAAGGAAAAAAAACCAGGATTGCTTCAGTCTTCATAGGAAATAACCAAGCACTGAATGGGAGTCAGAGATAGCCTTTTAACACCTCCCATTCAGACTTGGCGTTGAGAACAGTGTCAGGGTCACTTCCAATAGGGAGAATATAAATAGCACTATACAGATTAACATCAAGGAGACACATAGTGCACCGCAGGCTGCCAGCCAAGCTAAACCACAGCTCCTTAGGGGTTGTTTTATCAAAGGCTTTCACCAGCCTTTGAACCCCTACGGCTGCAGGTTAACAAGCAGCGGTCATCAGACAGCTGCTTGTTAAAGCTTTTCGCCAACTCAACAGTGGCAAAATTTAACCTCTGTGGTCTAGTCCGACCGAGGAGATTGACAGCTCCTGCCCGCACGTGATTGGTTGTGCGTGGGCAGGGGCGTGATTGCATGCGAGCGCAAAATAGCACTCGCTTGCAATGGTAAATTCCTCCGGGGAAATTCTCCCCGCCGGAGGCGAGTTGAGGCGGACAGGGGCATGTATATGCACCCCTGTCCGCCTCAGCTTTGATAAATCAACCCCATAGTGTAGCCTAAATCTTCACAGAAGCAGCATTCCTTAACTTGGCAAACCACTAACACTACCTGCCACAGCAGTTTGGCTCTTAGGTCGCTCCAGGACCTGATGCCGGGTAAGTATATTGTGGTCCCTACCACACCTAGGGGGCTTAAGACAATTCCCCCAGAGCACAGATGATTGACTTAATACATGGACTTGGAGTAATGTAAGAGAGCACCTTTAAAAACCATGCCAAGGAATATCCATGGTCTATTGTGAAATCATTGCACAAAGCAAAAACAAAAAAAGACATTAACTGCATATTTAGTACATATCAATAATATAGTTATCAGGAAGTGACATCCAGAGTATACTTTTGTGGAACAGATCTGATAAAATTAGGATCACTTTATCTTTCTCATCAAATGTCTTGCCAGTAGAGTCTATGATCAATTAAAGGGATATGAAACCCAATGTTTTCACAAATAGAAGGTGATAGTTCATGTGTGCAATTTAGATAACATTGTGCTCATGCATGTGGAGTTACCTAGGAGTCTGCCCATTTTTGTTTCAGCACCTGGAGCACATGCTGATTGATGGTTAAATGTAGATAATAGGAGTAAAATAGAAAGTTGCTTAAAATGGCATGCTCTATCTGAATAATAAAAGAAAAAAAAAGTGGGAATAATATCCCTTTAATTGTTATATTTCATTTCAATTTCCCCTAGCTCTCCTCCCTTAGGCAACATTTAACGGACAGTCTAGTCAAAAATATACAATCATGATTCAGATAGGGCATGTAATTTTAAATAACTTTCCAATTTACGTTTATCATCAATTTTGCTTTGTTCTCTTGGTATTTGATGCAAGTTAAACCTAGGTAGGCTCATATGCTATTCTCTTAGCCCTTGAAAGCAGTGTCTTATCTGAATGCAATTTGACATTTTTTCACAACTAGAGGGCGCTTGTTCACTTATGCTATATAGAAAACATTGTGCTCAGGCCCGTGGAATACCTGAGTCAGTACTGATTGGCTAAAATGCAAGTCTGTCAAAAGCACTGAAATAAGGGGGCAGTCTGCAGAGGCTTAGATACAAGGTAATCACAGAGGTAAAAAGTGTATTATTATAACTGTGTTGGTTATGCAAAACTGGGGAATGGGTAATAAAGGGATTATCTATCTTTATAAACAATAACAATTCTGGTTGTAGACTGTCCCTTTAAAGGAACACTAAAGTTGAAATTGAACTTTCATGATTCAGATAGAGCATGCAATTTTAAACAACTTTACAAATTATTTCCAGAATCAAAATGTGCACAGTCTTTTTATATGCATACCGAGACACCAGCTCCTATTGAGCATGTGCACAGTCTTTTTATATGCATACCGAGACACCAGCTCCTATTGAGCATGTGCACAGTCTTTTTATATGCATACCGAGACACCAGCTCCTATTAAGCATGTGCAAAGTCTTTTTATATGCATACCGAGACACCAGCTCCTATTAAGCATGTGCACAGTCTTTTTATATGCATACCGAGACACCAGCTCCTATTGAGCATGTGCACAGTCTTTTTATATGCATACCGAGACACCAGCTCCTATTAAGCATGTGCACAGTCTTTTTATATGCATACCGAGACACCAGCTCCTATTGAGCATGTGCACAGTCTTTTTATATACATACCGAGACACCAGCTCCTATTAAGCATGTGCACAGTCTTTTTATATGCATACCGAGACACCAGCTCCTATTGAGCATGTGCACAGTCTTTTTATATGCATACCGAGACACCAGCTCCTATTGAGCATGTGCACAGTCTTTTTATATGCATACCGAGACACCAGCTCCTATTGAGCATGTGCACAGTCTTTTTATATGCATACCGAGACACCAGCTCCTATTGAGCATGTGCACAGTCTTTTTATATGCATACCGAGACACCAGCTCCTATTAAGCATGTGCACAGTCTTTTTATATGCATACCGAGACACCAGCTCCTATTGAGCATATGCACAGTCTTTTTATATGCATACCGAGACACCAGCTCCTATTGAGCATGTGCACAGTCTTTTTATATGCATACCGAGACACCGGCTCCTATTAACCATGTGCACAGTCTTTTTATATGCATACCGAAACACCGGCTCCTATTGAGCATGTGCACAGTCTTTTTATATGCATACCGAGACACCAGCTCCTATTGAGCATGTGCACAGTCTTTTTATATGCATACCGAGACACCAGCTCCTATTGAGCATGTGCACAGTCTTTTTATATGCATACCGAGACACCAGCTCCTATTGAGCATGTGCACAGTCTTTTTATATGCATACCGAGACACCAGCTCCTATTGAGCATGTGCACAGTCTTTTTATATGCATACCGAGACACCAGCTCCTATTGAGCATGTGCACAGTCTTTTTATATGCATACCGAGACACCAGCTCCTGTTGAGCATGTGCACAGTCTTTTTATATGCATACCGAGACACCAGCTCCTGTTGAGCATGTGCACAGTCTTTTTATATGCATACCGAGACACCAGCTCCTGTTGAGCATGTGCACAGTCTTTTTATATGCATACCGAGACACCAGCTCCTATTGAGCATGTGCACAGTCTTTTTATATGCATACCGAGACACCAGCTCCTGTTGAGCATGTGCACAATCTTTTTATATGCATACCGAGACACCAGCTCCTATTGAGCATGTGCACAGTCTTTTTATATGCATACCGAGACACCAGCTCCTATTGAGCATGTGCACAGTCTTTTTATATGCATACCGAGACACCAGCTTCTATTGAGCATGTGCACAGTCTTTTTATATGCATACCGAGACACCAGCTCCTATTGAGCATGTGCACAGTCTTTTTATATGCATACCGAGACACTAGCTCCTATTAAGCATGTGCACAGTCTTTTTATATGCATACCGAGACACCAGCTCCTATTAAGCATGTGCACAGTCTTTTTTATGCATACTGAGACACCAGCTCCTATTGAGCATGTGCACAGTCTTTTTATATGCATACCGAGACACCGGCTCCTATTGAGCATGTGCACAGTCTTTTTATATGCATACTGAGACACCGGCTCCTATTAAGCATGTGCACAGTCTTTTTATATGCATACCGAAACACCGGCTCCTATTGAGCATGTGCACAGTCTTTTTATATGCATACCGAGACACCGGCTCCTATTGAGCATGTGCACAGTCTTTTTATATGCATACCGAGACACCAGCTCCTATTGAGCATGTGCACAGTCTTTTTATATGCATACCGAGACACCAGCTCCTATTGAGCATGTGCACAGTCTTTTTATATGCATACCGAGACACCAGCTCCTATTGAGCATGTGCACAGTCTTTTTATATGCATACCGAGACACCAGCTCCTATTGAGCATGTGCACAGTCTTTTTATATGCATACCGAGACACCAGCTCCTATTGAGCATGCGCACAGTCTTTTTATATGCATACCGAGACACCAGCTCCTATTGAGCATGTGCACAGTCTTTTTATATGCATACCGAGACACCAGCTCCTATTAAGCATGTGCACAGTCTTTTTATATGCATACCGAGACACCAGCTCCTATTGAGCCTGTGCACAGTCTTTTTATATGCATACCGAGACACCGGCTCCTATTGAGCATGTGCACAGTCTTTTTATATGCATACCGAGACACCGGCTCCTATTAAGCATGTGCACAGTCTTTTTATATGCATACCGAGACACCAGCTCCTATTGAGCATGTGCACAGTCTTTTTATATGCATACCGAGACACCATCTCCTATTGAGCATGTGCATAGTCTTTTTATATGCATACCGAAACACCGGCTCCTATTGAGCATGTGCACAGTCTTTTTATATGCATACCGAGACACCAGCTCCTATTGACCATGTGCACAGACTTTTTATATGCATACCGAGACACCATCTCCTATTGAGCATGTGCATAGTCTTTTTATATGCATACCGAAACACCGGCTCCTATTGAGCATGTGCACAGTCTTTTTATATGCATACCGAGACACCAGCTCCTATTGACCATGTGCACAGACTTTTTATATGCATACCGAGACACCAGCTCCTATTGAGCATGTGCACAGTCTTTTTATATGCATACCGAGACACCAGCTCCTATTGAGCATGTGCACAGTCTTTTTATATGCATACCGAGACACCAGCTCCTATTGAGCATGCGCACAGTCTTTTTATATGCATACCGAGACACCAGCTCCTATTGAGCATGCGCACCTTCTTTTTATATGCATACCGAGACACCAGCTCCTATTGAGCATGTGCACAGTCTTTTTATATGCATACCGAGACACCAGCTCCTATTGAGCATGTGCACAGTCTTTTTATATGCATACCGAGACACCAGCTCCTACTTGAGCATGTGCAAAGTCTTTTTATATGCATACCGAGACACCAGCTCCTATTGAGCATGTGCAGTCTTTTTATATGCATACCGAGACAAAAGCTCCTATTGAGCATGTGCACAGTCTTTTTATATGCATACCAAGACACCAGCTCCTATTAAGCATGTGCACAGTCTTTTTATATGCATACCGAGACACCAGCTCCTATTGACCATGTGCACAGTCTTTTTATATGCATACCGAGACACCAGCTCCTATTGAGCATGTGCACAGTCTTTTTATATGCATACCGAGACACCGGCTCCTATTGAGCATGTGCAAGAATTTACAGCATATCCTTGTATGCATTTTCTGATTGGCTGAAGGATGTTATATGATGCAGGCAGAAGGAAAATAGAACTAACTTTGAAATTTGTCATAACGCAATCTACAAAAAGCCAACACAATAACAGTCTGAATTTCAAATGAGTACATTTGAAATTCAGACTGTTATTGCGTTGTCTTTTTGCTATGCATTTGTTGATTATGTAATTCTAGTATTCTACTGTATTTACTGTTCCTTTTAACCCTTTAGCGCCGTTAGGACGTTGTATTTTGTCCGAATTTTGCTGGGGTTTAGCGCCGAAGGATGAAATACAACGTCCTAACCGCTTGGCTTTCCTGACTCCACTGGCGCTTCCCTGACGGGATCGTGGTCTGGAGGGCGTGCCTAGCATCATAGGGACGCCCCCCCGTGACGCGATCCCATCATTTAAATCTCGTGATCACGTGCACGATCGCAAGATTTCAATTTGTTTACATCGGAACAGTTGTTCCGATGTAGACAAGTTAACCCCTGCACGAAAGGGTTAAGGGACATGAAACCCAAATATTTATATTCAGATAGCGTTTGAGTTTTTATCCATCGTGTACTTCCTGAAAATGCTCATTGGCTAATATGTACCTTCCTTCTAATGTTAACAAGCTGATAGGCAAGATTGCTATTCACAGGAAGTACAACTGATACTGCAGTATTAGTCTTAATTTAAATAGTTTTTACTTCATGTTGTTTTAGGCCAAAAATACACATTTACAGGAACAGTTTGTATTGTAGAGTGCTTAGTTATGCAATATACTTTTAGTATTTATTCTGTCCCTTTTACTGAAATGTAAGTATGAAACTTGTGGATTTTTCCAGTCCTGATAATTGGAAGAGCAGATGGCAGCTTCACATGTCAAACCTTTGCCACATATCTCTTCGTTTCTTGTGTGTTTTTTTATCTTATCTTTTATGCTGAAACCAAATGATGGTGATTTTGTTAGTGGTAAGTCCTGTCTTCTCCAGAAGCAAGTCTGGATTGATTTACAGGCATTGATAGCCACGCCTATAAATCAAGATACAAATAAAAAAAATCAAAAATTCTTTACCATATGGACTATTTGGTAGATACAACACCCAAAAATCTTTCATGATTCAGAAAGAGTGTAAATAAAAAACAAATTCACTTTACTTCTATTATCAATTTGACTTTGTTCTCTTTGTATAATTTGTTAAAAAGCAGGTAGGAAGGTGTAGGAGCGTGCACGTGATTAGAGCAGTGCATGGTAGCAGTTTTATAACTATGTTATACATTTGCAAGAGCACTAGGTGGCAGCAGTGTTTCCTGTGAATTTGATAAGAAAAGAGGGGCCAGGCATGAAGTAGGTGAAGCCTAGGACCAACCAGACCCTCTATAGCAGAGCTTTCCAAACTTTTCATGTTGGTGACACACTTTGTAGACCTACAATCATTTTGCGACACAGTAATTCAGTTGTACTAGCAAACAGGAGGTTAAACTATCTTGTTTTAAGAGATACGGACACATAAATAAATTATATAATAACAAAATGTATTTACAAGTAACAGTAAGTATGTGCAAGAATTAAAAAACATGTTTAATAACACCAATAGCTACTTACTATTTTAATGGGATGTATGAGGTTGATGAGATGAACACAGCTTCGGAATATTTAGGGGAATATTAGATAAAGACCCTCGCATTTCATCATCAAGCATTTTTAAGCTTCCACTTCCTATCCATATATCAAGGGCAGGAGCAGCAATGCACTACTGGGAGCTAGCTGCAAAGAAATCCCACTGACTTCTGACTTCAGCTCAGCGTTTAAGCTGCCGCCCTCAGAGCTCTGTGAGTCCGACTGACTACTGCCTGCGCTGCAAACACACTGCTGTCACACTCACTAGCTACACTTGTAGTAACGAGCCAATTAAGGAGACTACACGTGCAGTCAGGAGCCAATGTGCCGCCAAATCTGCCAATGGTAATAGTTTCAGTTCCCACTAAGCTGTGCCAATTGGTTAAGATGATCTGTGACCCACTAGGTATCACTCACGTGTCAACCATGTTATATGCGTAGCAAGCAGGTGGAAAGTCAGAAACCAAAAAACTATTTAAAAAAATAAATAATTTAAATTTAAAAAAAATTGTGCTGAAGCAGGGACACACCTACACACTGCTGCCGACACACTAGTGTGTCCCGACACACAGTTTGGAAAGCACTGCTCTATAGTGTCACCACTACTGATTAGAGGGCCCCCTAAAGGTATGAGCCCTGTGGTAATTGAGACCTCTGAGACCCTGAAGTTCACAACTAATAAATAATTGTAAATAGGCTTACAAGTAGAGGTAGGTAACTTAAATCTGTGAAGGAAATTTTCCACTATTGCCCTAACTGAATCAAAGCTAAGTAGTTTTACTTTAGAAAAAAATGTTTCATCATTCACACACTAAACTTTATTAAATCAAAATTTAACCACACATACATTTAGCAGAAGCTAAAGATTAAAAACACTGCACCTAAGTTGAACTAAGATTTTTTAAATTTTAATCTGAAATCAGTATCACTGGTATCAAGCAGCAAAGATTATAGTAGTAAGCTAAGCCCTTACAATCCGAGGGCTATTTTAAATTTTAACTTTTAACAATCTATTAAAGCTGCATTTTAACCGGATCAACTTAAGGTGAGCAAATTAAAAAGAAGGGGAAAGACAGAGCTTATCCCCAAGACCCCTGACGTACGTTTCACAAAAAACGCTTCCTCAGAGGGGAAGTTCACGTAGCCTCAAACTTGGCCCTCCAGAGGTTTTGGAACTACATTTCCCATGATGCTCAGCCAGCAAACAGCTTCTTTTCTTGCTAAATGAGCACTTAGACATTTTCAGTGCAGCCAATGCTTGCAGCTAAATAAGCAAGCAGACATTACAAAACTTAAGTTCTAATGTCACATGAGCTAATGCATGTGTCTATTAGCAACCACTTCAAAGGGAAAGCGCTTTCTTTTGTCTTCCTGTTAAGACCCCAGCCCTCTTGTAGGGCTGTGACAAGAAGTAATGGACCCTGCATAATTAAAGTAAAACATAAATAAAAGGTAAAATCCTTTTAAACTGACGTATAATACAGATTTTAATTATTTCTATTTCGTATAACCCATTGCTTAGTGCTTTTTTGTTTGTTTTAACAATGAAACATACTGTGTTATATCCCTTTAAGAGCAGGACATTGCAAATCAGCCAATCAGGAGTGGCAGTCACACATTTCTGCCAATCAGCTGCTGTGTCCCGGTTGTGAGCTGAGAGGCTTGTAGTTCCCAAGCAGGAATTTAACTATCTAGGGTCAGTCATGATAAAAAGACATACTCTAACAAATTAGCACATCCCTTTAATTGACTATACACTGATCAAGAACAATCTGTACTGTGATACTATGTATCTGTGCATAGATGATGAACATGCAGCATGGGTATGGTGATACTTGCATATGCTTATAATGAATACAACGTGCTGCTGTGATTAAATAAAACATCTAATATTACATACTATTATTTATATTATCACAGCAAGAAGCTCAAGTTTAAAGGGGAATATAATTACAGAAAGAAAATGTTCTGAGGTTACCCCCTGCAAAGGCATAGTTAAAGGGACAGTGTACTCAAGCAAGCAGCAGATAAGAGTTTGTTGGTTCAGGGACACCATTTAAAAATAACTCTCTCTCTCAGCCACACTGGGGGGTGGATTTCTTATGATACCTCTTGTTTACATAGGTTTTCTATAGTCATTAATGTAGTATTGATATGTTTAGTATAGGTTGTGTTTTCAACAGAAAAAACAGCTATTTCAAATTACAAAAATAAAGATAAAGGAGATATTTGTAAACAATTAAATACACTCCAGCAGGTAAAATAGATAACTGGAAAGACATTAAAGGGATATTATTGTCAAGATTAAACTTAAATGTATTTGATAGAGCATGACATTTTAAACAACTTTCCAATTTAATTGTATTATCAATTTTGCTTAGTTATCTTGGTATTCTTTCTCAAAAGGGTATTCCCAGGTGAGCTCAGGAGCGTGCACGTGTCTTTAGGGATCTGGCAGCAGTGTTTGTGACAATGTTTATAGCAATGTTATACATAGTTGCAAACACTGATGCCATAGACTGCTAAAGGCACGCTCCTACGCTCCTATCAGCCTACCTATGTTTCCTCTTCAACAAAGGACATGAAAAAAACAAAGCAAATTTGATAACCAGTAAACTTGTTTAAAATGTGCAATGCTTCTAATAAAAGCTATAGCTATTTAAATATGTACCGTGCACCGGCATTTTAAACACAGCACTTGCTCAGCGAGCCTAAGGTGCTCGTACCATCGGGTAATGACTCAATTTGTTAATTGCTGACATGATATAAACCCCACTTGCGCTCTGAGCAGCTGCAATATTTAATGCTGCACTGAGAATATCTAGCTATGCTTCACGTCAGTGGCGTAGCGTGGGGGGGGCAACAGGGGCGGTTGCCCCGGGCGCATAATTCTGGGGGGCGCTTTCAGCCTCAACTTAGCAAAGGGAAGAAGGGAGGCTAAAAATTCTGACAGGCCCCCAGCTCTGTTCTGCGACCCGTCAGGAATGTGGTGATGCCGAGACTAAGGTAAGGTGTCAGGACCAGAATTACTTATAGCCCTGTTTTTGCCTGATACTAGCAACACGCAAAATGCAGCTTAATTACGGTTCTATTATTACCCAACAAGTAAGTTCCCTTCCAACAAAGGACCCAGAGCCATAATGCCATGCATTGCCTGGGGCACTTTTTAAGGATCTCTAAGCAGAGGTGGGGGGGAGGAATCCTTAAAAAGTGCAATAAATCTCTTTCAAACCCGTGGCGCTGGTGGCAGCATGGCTGGGCTCTGCCTTTCTGTTAACCCCAGTTACCTAGTTAGTGGGATGGTGGGGTGATCAGAGACCATACTTTCATGTTTGATCGGATTCTGATTACAACTTATGCCATCTTGTCCTTGCACAAAAAAAAGTATATTTGTGACAGTTGACAAAAATGAGATCTTGTTTCCTGTATTTGATTTTTCCCCTCCATGATCTTCCTAGGGCAGAAGTAGATTTAGGGATTTGTGTGCTGTCTGGCACCAGGATTGTGCTGCTCACCAGGCATTTCACTGTGTTTGTCTCCTATCAAAGAAGTCCTATGAATTCACCATCTTGAATCTATTTCTTGCTGGACTCCTGAGGTGTGGACTTTTACCGATTTTTAGGGTTTGGGTGCTCATTGCCTTTTTCAATTACATTAAATCCACTCTTACTGCATTTAAAGTAAAAAAAATAACTATAATTTGTGTTAGTAAATAAATTTAACAGCACCCCCCTAAATACCATACACCCTCCCCCCATATATGTATGTAATGCTGGGTTGTCTATCACATGCCCCTTTTATATTGATTACTTACAATTGTTATATTTATTAAGGTAGAATATATACCCCTCTTTTATATGTCATTGGCACCCAAAAGACAGTCTGCCCAGCAGGGACAACCTTATGTAACAGCTGCCAACCTGTGTGTCCCCTTTTCCTCTTTTTAACGACATACCAAAAACCTATTGCACCACATATACAATATGGGTTGCTGCAATGTGGGGGTGGGTGCACCCTGTGGTCTGCAGTATTTGTACCATGAAGTTTTACAGATCAGGACATGTCACCACCATATAGGGGTTAAGGGGGGCTTTCCCCATATGTAAAACGAGAATAAATCTTAAAATTTAATATTGTATATATTTGCCCAGCTCTGGAGAGCTGCAGACAGGGTTTGATCACAGGGGGATAGCACATAATGCTTGCAGGCTTCACCAACTGCCTCTTGTATTGCCAATATATTATTTTCATGGCTTTATTTGTAAGGCGCTACTGATTAGCAGCTGCTTATGACAAGGGACATATTTTGGGGATATGGGTATCATCAGCAATAACTGTTAGTTATCCAGTAAAGATGGTTAAGGGAGCATTTTGTGGGAGAGGAGACAGTGTCTCTTGCTTTATGTGATCTACCAGGCTTGGGTCTTTGCTTGGTTTGTCCTAAATCTAAGAAGAAGCAGCAAAATGGGGTTGGGGGGGCGCAATACTTGCCTTGCCCTGGGCCCTGACAACCCACGCTACGCCACTGCTTCACGTGCACGTGCAGAGAAAAATGTTAACACTAAAACAGTGAGATATTTTACTAGAAGCAGTTTTACCAATACATTTATATTGCAAATATGTTTCTATTCAAAGATGTAATTCATCTATGTGCATTCAAATTTTGACTGGAATGTCCCTTTAAATATGGCATTAATGTTATATGAGTTATAAGAATGTTATTATTAATAGTTTATAAATAAATATTTGTATTCATAGTAATTAGCCCTAGTTCAATGCAGATTATAAATAGTTGATTTATGTACATATTAATTAACAAATCACTGGGTATTATATTATTATTTATAAGTATAAGCATATATAAGTAATTATAATTATGTATAATAAGGTTTCCAGCAAATTATAAAATAATACAATTGATAAAGATGTATAATGTTTTTATAATAATCCTATTGTGCAATTGACAACATAATATTACTAAATGTACACCCACAGTAACATTAGTGTTAAAATCAGCTTAAACAATAATGAAACAATATAGTTTGTATAAATTACTAACAATTATATTTTGCTATATGTTTTCTAAAACATTATTTTTTATTTAAAGAGTAAATCTCAGTATATGTTTATAATAAAAAAAAGACAATTATTGCTGACAAGTTCAAGCATTGTTAATAAAAACAAATAATAGTTTAATAGAGTATAATTATTTCACAATGAATGATTTGTGACCACAATATAATTACAACAGTTAGAACTTTCAGTACACTAGAAAGACAATAAGGTTTCAAATGACTTGCCTGCTTTTTTTTTTTTTTTACCTCTCTCTTGTGATTGGTTAAAATCGATGTCACTCATTTGTAGGTGAGAGCTGGAAAGGAGGGGTTTCAGGTGTGTTTCTGGGGCGGAGAGTGAATGGTGAGGTTCTGCCCTGTTTGTAAGTGAGGTTCCGCCCTGTTTGTAAGTGAGGCTCCGCCCTGTTTGTAGTGAGGTTCCGCCCTGTTTGTAAGTGAGGTTCCGCCCTGTTTGTAAGTGAGGTTCCGCCCTGTTTGTAAGTGAGGTTCCGCCCTGTTTGTAAGTGAGGTTCCGCCCTGTTTGTAGTGAGGTTCCGCCCTGTTTGCAGTGTGGGCGCGGTCTGTGCAGGTGAGGGCTGGGAAGAGCCGATTGCAGTATCATGTGCAGGAGGAACTCAGGGAGATATCCTGATATTTATACACAGACATACTGATATTCTATATACATATTGCAGGTAGCTATAGTTTTACAAACACATTAGAGTACCAGATTTATTCTATCACTGCAGTAATACAGATTACCTTTAGTTACCACATTGCACATTATATACACAGACATTGCTGCAGCCTAAGGAGGTGAGTGTGACAGTGACCTGCTTTATTTGCTTTGTATAATAATGTAACAAGTAGTGATTGTAACATGGACCCAAGACAAGTTAAATGGAAGTTATGTTTGTATGTATTTGTGTTACAGTGTAGATGTGTGAGTCACCTGGAAAGTGTATCAGTATACCTGTAGGTGTCTGCGTGTACAAAACTGTTAGTATATTAGTGTATTAGCTGTGAGTGGGCTATATAGTTTAGTGTGTCTGATGCCAGTGAGTGTGACAGTTACAAGCTGCACATTGTACTTTGATTATTCTTTAATAGATTAGCTTTATTGCTATCTACAGTATTACTCTTTATATACACCATATCTATAGATATTCATGTAGTCATGCAACCTTATTTACACAATCACACACCTTTATATAATATGTGTATTTCAGTAAATCTGTACATATAGAACTTCACATGACCCTGCAGTTAGCTAAGGAAAGTATTTCTGCTATAGACTATAGAGAAAAATAATTCCCACCTAGTTTACTACCACCCAATTCCTGGATCTTTACAAATGTTTAAAGAACTCTCCACTTGGATATAACCATAATGGCACTGTGATATATATATGGTGATCTTGAGCCTTAAGGACAGTCCTGGAGGTGACAAATGACATGAAAATGGTCATATAGGAGCATCACCTTGGTTGTCAGAGGGAAGGAATATTGGCGCTGTGTGTTAAATTTATACAATAAACTGACACCCCAGAAGATTTACCAGTTTTCCCTGCAGCATTGTGGATACTCTGGATACTGTTTTGGGTTAGGGGAATTGGCACATCCTCAGTATGTCTGCTGAAAAGAGGCTTAAAGATCTAGAGGACATGGTTCTAAGGGGCCCTCAGGGGCCAGGGACTGGGGCCCTCAGTGTGGAGACTCTCCTAGACGTCCTGATTTGCCTCTGCCAAGAATGCAATGCAGCACCTTTCCGTCGGGACAAGAATGTGACTGAATTCCTGGCCTGGGGTAAGTTTCAATGGGACAAAATGCTAAACATAAGTTGTAACAATATATTAAAAGGGACATGAACTCCTATTTTTGTTTTCTTTAATGATTCAGGTGAATCAATGAATATTAAACAACTTTCCAATTACTTTTGCCATCTTATTTGATTAATTCTTTTGGTATCCTTTGTTGAAAGAGCAGCAATGCACTACTGGGAGCTAGCTGAATATATTGAGTAAGCCAAAGGCACAAGGCATTCTTTTGCAGCCACCAATCAACACCAGCTCCCTATAGTGCATTGCTGCTTTTGAGCCTACCTAGGTTTGCCTTTCAACAAAGGATACCAAAAGAAGGAAGCACATTATGAAATAGAAGTATATTGGGGAACGTTGTTTAAAATTGCGTGCTCTATCTGAATCATAAAAGAACAATTTTGACATTACTGTCCCTTTTAATATTGTATAGATAGGTGAATTGCACAATTTATTATATTTTTACTATGCAAATACTCATTACTGATTTTTTGTAGCCTTTTTTATATCATAGGATATTTGCACGGTCTGATTATTGGCATATAGTTTTTATTTTACAGCATGAAGCATGATAAATGTAAGTATATAGATGCTCATTATTATTATATAGTGCAGCATATTTATTATTAATGTACCAGAAAAAAAATATTGTTGTTTTTTTGTTGTTGCTACACCTCCACCTGCCAGGGAGAATCAAAGCAAATGGTGGGGTGTGACAGACATATGCTGTGACATCATTCCCAATTCTACCTGTCCCCTGACCACAGTCCTCTGCTTTCAGTGGCTTAGAATGTTCTCAGGGTGCAGGCAGGTTTATCTAGATTTCTAACCACACAAGTGTCTTGTCTGTCACATAGAAATGTCTTCCTAGGGGCTGTTTGTCCTACTCTTGTCCCTTCAGCAGTGTGGCAGAATGAAAGATACACCAACACTGTGACTCAGTCACTTTTGTGATGAGTGACACACACGTGGTCTTTAATGCACCCACAGGGTGGGAGAGATTTCTTTTTTCTTTAATCTGTGTCCCCCCCCCCTTTTGTGGGAGGGGCAGATTCATAGATCCTTTGTTATGAGTCACCATGTTTGTAGGGAAAATATATATTTATCTTCCTGGCCACTCTTCTGTGCTCAGTACTAGTGTGGTTCTTCATTCTGTTACCATGCAGTGTAAGACTCATAGCTTCCCTATCTCTGTGTCACCCTGTGGTGGGAGGTCCCATAGTATCCTTTAGTGTGTGTCACCCTGTGGTGGGAGGTCCCATAGTATCCTTTAGTGTGTGTCACCCTGTGGTGGGAGGTCCCATAGTATCCTTTAGTGTGTGTCACGTTGTGGTGGGAGGTCCCATAGTATCCTTTAGTGTGTGTCACGTTGTGGTGGGAGGTCCCATAGTATCCTTTAGTGTGTGTCACCCTGTGATGGGAACACTCATAGTATCCTTTAGTGTGTGTCACCCTGTGGTGGGAGGTCCCATAGTATCCTTTAGTGTGTGTCACCCTGTGGTGGGAGGTCCCATAGTATCCTTTATTGTGTGTCACCCTGTGGTGGGAGGTCCCATAGTATCCTTTAGTGTGTGTCACCCTGTGGTGGGAGGTCCCATAGTATCCTTTAGTGTGTGTCACCCTGTGGTGGGAGGTCCCATAGTATCCTTTAGTGTGTGTCACCCTGTGGTGGGAGGTCCCATAGTATCCTTTAGTGTGTGTCACCCTGTGGTGGGAGGCCCCATAGTATCCATTAGTGTGTGTCACCCTGTGGTGGGAGGTCCCATAGTATCCTTAAGTGTGTGTCACGTTGTGGTGGGAGGTCCCATTGTATTCTTTAGTGTGTGTCACCCTGTGATGGGAGGACTCATAGTATCCTTTAGTGTGTGTCACCCTGTGGTGGGAACACTCATAGTATCCTTTAGTGTGTGTCACCCTGTGGTGGGAGGTCCCATAGTATCCTTTAGTGTGTGTCACCCTGTGGTGGGAGGTCCCATAGTATCCTTTAGTGTGTGTCACCCTGTGGTGGGAGGTCCCATAGTATCCTTTAGTGTGTGTCACCCTGTGGTGGGAGGTCCCATAGTATCCTTTAGTGTGTGTCACCCTGTGGTGGGAGGTCCCATAGTATCCTTTAGTGTGTGTCACCCTGTGGTGGGAGGTCTCATAGTATCCTTTAGTGTGTGTCACCCTGTGGTGGGAGGTCCCATAGTATCCTTTAGTGTGTGTCACCCTGTGGTGGGAGGCCCCATAGTATCCATTAGTGTGTGTCACCCTGTGGTGGGAGGTCCCATAGTATCCTTAAGTGTGTGTCACGTTGTGGTGGGAGGTCCCATTGTATTCTTTAGTGTGTGTCACCCTGTGATGGGAGGACTCATAGTATCCTTTAGTGTGTGTCACCCTGTGGTGGGAACACTCATAGTATCCTTTAGTGTGTGTCACCCTGTGGTGGGAGGTCCCATAGTATCCTTTAGTGTGTGTCACCCTGTGGTGGGAGGTCCCATAGTATCCTTTAGTGTGTGTCACCCTGTGGTGGGAGGTCCCATAGTATCCTTTAGTGTGTGTCACCCTGTGGTGGGAGGTCCCATAGTATCCTTTAGTGTGTGTCACCCTGTGGTGGGAGGTCCCATAGTATCCTTTAGTGTGTGTCACCCTGTGGTGGGAGGTCTCATAGTATCCTTTAGTGTGTGTCACCCTGTGGTGGGAGGTCCCATAGTATCCTTTAGTGTGTGTCACCCTGTGGTGGGAGGCCCCATAGTATCCATTAGTGTGTGTCACCCTGTGGTGGGAGGTCCCATAGTATCCTTTAGTGTGTGTCACCCTGTGGTGGGAGGTCCCATAGTATCCTTTAATGTGTGTCACCCTGTGGTGGGAGGTCCCATAGTATCCTTAAGTGTGTGTCACGTTGTGGTGGGAGGTCCCATAGTATTCTTTAGTGTGTCACCCTGTGATGGGAGGACTCATAGTATCCTTTAGTGTGTGTCACCCTGTGGTGGGAGGTCCCATAGTATCCTTAAGTGTGTGTCACGTTGTGGTGGGAGGTCCCATAGTATCCTTTAGTGTGTGTCACCCTGTGATGGGAGGACTCATAGTATCCTTTAGTGTGTGTCACACTGTGGTGGGAGGTCCCATAGTAACCTTTAGTGTATGTCACCCTGTGGTGGGAGGTCCCATAGTAACCTTTAGTGTGTGTCACCCTGTGGTAGGAAGGCTCGTATAACCCTTTAGTGTGTGTCACCCTGTGGTGGGAGGGCTCGTATTACCCTTTAGTGTGTGTCACCTTGTGGCGGGAGGGCTCGTATTACCCTTTAGTGTGTTTGTCACCCTGTGGCGGGAGGGCTTATATTACCCTTTAGTGTGTGTGTCACCCTGTGGCGGGAGGGCTCGTATTACCCTTTAGTGTGTGTGTCACCCTGTGGCGGGAGGGCTCGTATTACCCTTTAGTGTGTGTGTCACCCTGTTGCGGGAGGGCTCGTATTACCCTTTAGTGTGTGTGTCACCCTGTGGCGGGAGGGCTCGTATTACCCTTTAGTGTGTGTGTCACCCTGTGGCGGGAGGGCTCGTATTACCCTTTAGTGTGTGTGTCACCCTGTGGCGGGAGGGCTCGTATTACCCTTTAGTGTGTGTGTGTCACCCTGTGGTGGGAGGTCCCATAGTAACCTTTAGTGTGTGTCACCCTGTGGCGGGAGGGCTCTTATTACCCTTTAGTGTGTGTCACCCGGTGGTGGGAGGGCTCGTATTACCCTTTAATGTGCGTCACCCTGTGGTGGGAGGGCTCGTATTACCCTTTAGTGTGTGTCACCCGGTGGTGGGAGGGCTCGTATTACCCTTTAGTGTGTGTTACCCTGTGGTGGGAGGTCCCATAGTATTCTTTAGTGTGTGTCACCCTGTGGTGGGAGGAACCATAGTATCCTTTAGTGTGTGTCACCCTGTGGTGGGAGGACCCATAGTATCCTTTAGTAACCATGGGCATTCTTATTCTTTGTTAGCATCCTAAGATGCAGATGGCCACTTGCAGCCTTCAGCTCTTTTTGGAGCTAGATTTCTTCTTGTGAAAGTGCAACACATAAAGATCTGTGCAAATCCTGGTCTTGGTGTGTGGCACTTTCAAAAGAAGGAATCTGGCTCCGAAAAAAGCTGAAGGCCGTGAGCAGCCACCTTCTTCCACATTAGAATGCTAACGAAGCATCCAAATGCTCATGTCTATCATGTCGCCCTGTAATGTGATGGGACTCGTAGCTTCGCTCGGTAGTGGGGGGAGCCAGACTCATATTTCTCCTTAGTCTGTGACACCCTGTGGTGGGAGGGGCAGACATATAGCTCGCCTTTGTGTCATCCTGTTATGGGTGACTTATAGCTCCCCTCTGTGACACCCTAGGGCAGAGGTCGACAAATCTGTTTAAACTTTAGGAGCCAGTAAGAAATCATAGGTGCCAGACTGTAGTATTTGTATACAGATATATGTAGAATAAATGTTAGGTGCCAGACTGTAGTATTTGTATACAGATATATGTAGAATAAACGTTAGGCGCCAGTAAGAAAACATAGGTGCCATGCTGTAGTATTTGTATACAGATATATGTAGAATAAACGTTAGGTGCCAGACAGTAGGATTTGTATATAGATATATGTAGAATAAACGTTAGGCACCAGTAAGAAATCATAGGTGCCAGACAGTAGTATTTGTATATAGATATATGTAGAATAAATGTTAGGTGCCAGACAGTAGTATTTGTATACAGATATATGTAGAATAAACGTTAGGCGCCAGACTGTAGTATTTGTATATAGATATATGTAGAATAAACGTTAGGCGCCAGACTGTAGTATTTGTATACAGATATATGTAGAATAAACGTTAGGTGCCAGACAGTAGTATTTGTATACAGATATATGTAGAATAAACGTTAGGTGCCAGACTGTATTATTTGTATATAGATATATATAAAATAAACGTTAGGCGCCAGACTGTAGTATTTGTATACAGATATATGTAGAATAAACGTTAGGTGCCAGACTGTATTATTTGTATATAGATATATGTAAAATAAACGTTAGGTGCCAGACTGTAGTATTTGTATACAGATATATGTAGAATAAACGTTAAGCGCCAGACTGTAGTATTTGTATACAGATATATGTAGAATAAATGTTAGGTGCCAGACAGTAGTATTTGTATACAGATATATGTAGAATAAACGTTAGGCGCCAGACTGTAGTATTTGTATATAGATATATGTAGAATAAATGTTAGGTGCCAGACTGTAGTATTTGTATATAGATATATGTAGAATAAATGTTAGGCGCCAGACTGTAGTATTTGTATACAGATATATGTAGAATAAACGTTAGGTGCCAGACTGTATTATTTGTATATAGATATATGTAAAATAAACGTTAGGTGCCAGACTGTAGTATTTGTATACAGATATATGTAGAATAAACGTTAGGCGCCAGACTGTAGTATTTGTATACAGATATATGTAGAATAAATGTTAGGCGCCAGACTGTAGTATTTGTATACAGATATATGTGGAATAAACGTTAGGTGCCAGACTGTAGTATTTGTATACAGATATATGTAGAATAAACGTTAGGTGCCAGACAGTAGTATTTGTATACAGATATATGTAGAATAAACGTTAGGCGCCAGACTGTAGTATTTGTATATAGATATATGTAGAATAAACGTTAGGTGCCAGACAGTAGTATTTGTATACAGATATATGTAGAATAAACGTTAGGCGCCAGACTGTAGTATTTGTATACAGATATATGTAGAATAAACGTTAGGCGCCAGACTGTAGTATTTGTATATAGATATATGTAGAATAAACGTTAGGTGCCAGACTGTAGTATTTGTATACAGATATATGTAGAATAAACGTTAGGTGCCAGACTGTAGTATTTGTATATAGATATATGTAGAATAAACGTTAGGTGCCAGACAGTAGTATCTGTATACAGATATATGTAGAATAAACGTTAGGTGCCAGACAGTAGGATTTGTATACAGATATATGTAGAATAAACGTTAGGCGCCAGACAGTAGGATTTGTATACAGATATATGTAGAATAAACGTTAGGTGCCAGACAGTAGTATTTGTATACAGATATATGTAGAATAAACGTTAGGTGCCAGACTGTAGGATTTGTATACAGATATATGTAGAATAAACGTTAGGTGCCAGACTGTATTATTTGTATATAGATATATGTAGAATAAATGTTAGGCGCCAGACTGTAGTATTTGTATACAGATATATGTAGAATAAATGTTAGGCGCCAGACTGTAGTATTTGTATACAGATATATGTAGAATAAATGTTAGGCGCCAGACTGTAGTATTTGTATATAGATATATGTAGAATAAATGTTAGGTGCCAGACTGTAGTATTTGTATACAGATATATGTAGAATAAACGTTAGGCGCCAGACTGTAGTATTTGTATATAGATATATGTAGAATAAACGTTAGGTGCCAGACTGTAGTATTTGTATACAGATATATGTAGAATAAACGTTAGGTGCAGACAGTAGTATTTGTATACAGATATATGTAGAATAAACGTTAGGCGCCAGACTGTAGTATTTGTATATAGATATATGTAGAATAAACGTTAGGCGCCAGACTGTAGTATTTGTATATAGATATATGTAGAATAAACGTTAGGCGCCAGACTGTAGTATTTGTATACAGATATATGTAGAATAAACGTTAGGTGCCAGACTGTAGTATTTGTATATAGATATATGTAAAATAAACGTTAGGTGCCAGACTGTAGTATTTGTATATAGATATATGTAGAATAAATGTTAGGCGCCAGACTGTAGTATTTGTATACAGATATATGTAGAATAAACGTTAGGTGCCAGACAGTAGTATTTGTATACAGATATATGTAGAATAAACGTTAGGCGCCAGACTGTAGTATTTGTATATAGATATATGTAGAATAAACGTTAGGCGCCAGACTGTAGTATTTGTATATAGATATATGTAGAATAAACGTTAGGCGCCAGACTGTAGTATTTGTATATAGATATATGTAGAATAAACGTTAGGTGCCAGACAGTAGTATTTGTATACAGATATATGTAGAATAAACGTTAGGTGCCAGACTGTAGTATTTGTATATAGATATATGTAGAATAAACGTTAGGTGCCAGACAGTAGTATTTGTATATAGATATATGTAGAATAAACGTTAGGTGCCAGACAGTAGTATCTGTATATAGATATATGTAGAATAAACGTTAGGCGCCAGACTGTAGTATTTGTATACAGATATATGTAGAATAAACGTTGGGTGCCAGACAGTAGTATTTGTATATAGATATATGTAGAATAAACGTTAGGCGCCAGACTGTAGTATTTGTATATAGATATATGTAGAATAAACGTTAGGTGCCAGACTGTAGTATTTGTATATAGATATATGTAGAATAAACGTTAGGTGCCAGACAGTAGTATTTGTATATAGATATATGTAGAATAAACGTTGGGTGCCAGACTGTAGTATTTGTATACAGATATATGTAGAATAAACGTTAGGTGCCAGACAGTAGTATTTGTATATAGATATATGTAGAATAAACGTTAGGTGCCAGACAGTAGTATTTGTATACAGATATATGTAGAATAAACGTTAGGCGCCAGACTGTAGTATTTGTATACAGATATACGTAGAATAAACGTTAGGCACCAGTAAGAAATCATAGGCGCCAGACTGTAGTATTTGTATACAGATATATGTAAAATAAACGTTAGGTGCCAGACTGTAGTATTTGTATATAGATATATGTAGAATAAACGTTAAGCGCCAGACTGTAGTATTTGTATACAGATATATGTAGAATAAACGTTAAGCGCCAGACTGTAGTATTTGTATACAGATATATGTAGAATAAACGTTAGGCGCCAGACTGTAGTATTTGTATATAGATATATGTAGAATAAACATTAGGTGCCAGACAGTAGTATTTGTATATAGATATATGTAGAATAAACGTTAGGTGCCAGACTGTAGTATTTGTATACAGATATATGTAGAATAAACGTTAGGCGCCAGACTGTAGTATTTGTATATAGATATATGTAGAATAAACGTTAGGTGCCAGACAGTAGTATTTGTATATAGATATATGTAGAATAAACGTTAGGTGCCAGACAGTAGTATTTGTATACAGATATATGTAGAATAAACGTTAGGTGCAGACAGTAGTATTTGTATACAGATATATGTAGAATAAACGTTAGGTGCAGACAGTAGTATTTGTATATAGATATATGTAGAATAAACGTTAGGTGCCAGACAGTAGTATTTGTATACAGATATATGTAGAATAAACGTTGGGAGCCAGACTGTAGTATTTGTATTTAGATATATGTAGAATAAACGTTGGGAGCCAGGGGTAAATATCTAGGAGCAAGTGGCTTCCTGGCTCCTGGGTTTGTTGCTTGTCGAGCCCTGTCCTATGGTGAGAATGACAGACTCTTAGTTCCTCTTAGTCTGTATCACACTGAGGAGGGCAGGAGAGACATTTTAGTGCGAGGGAACGGCTCTCTTTATTCTCTTTCACCCTGTCGTGCATGGAGCAAACTCTGAACCTCTTTATGCATCATTGTATATAGCTATGTTTCTTAGCAGATGGGGTCAGTCACTTTCTGTCCTTTTTTTAAAAGTGATTTTCTTCTTAACTTCTATATATCCTTAAAAACAAGTTTTTGGAATAATTAAAGGGAAAGTCTACTCCCAGAATTGTTATTGTTTAAAATGATAGATAATCCCTTTTATTATCCATTCCCCAGTTTTGCATATTTAACACGGTTTATATTAATACACTTTTTACCTCTGTGATTATCTTGTATCTATGCCTCTGCAGACTGCCCCCTTATCTCAGTTGTTGTTTTCACAGACTTACGATGTAGCCAATCAGTGCTGACTCATAAATAACTCCACGGGCGTGAGCACACTGTTATCTATATGACACACATGAACTAGCGCTGTCTAGCCGTGAAAAACTGTCAAAATGCACTGAGATAAGAGGCGGTCTTCAAGGGCTTAGAAATTAGCATAGGAGCTTACCAAGATTTAGCTTTCAACAAAGAATACCAAGAGAACAAAGCAAATTTGATGATAAAAGTAAATTGGAAAGTTGTTTAAAATTACATGCCCTATCTGAATCATGAAAGTTTTTAATTTTGACTAGACTGTCCCTTTTAATAAATTTGATACCATACACTCATAAATATGACAGAAGAACTGATATTACTGAGAGGATTCATGTTCAGTTGGTTTTCTAAAAATGACAATGCATATAGTCTTTTATGTTTCATTAAATAAAACGTTTTCTTTATTGGCTCAGATAGAGCATACAACTATAAATTTAAGTTTACTTCTATTATCAAATGTGATTAATTCTCTTGGTATCCTTAGTTGAAGAAGCAGCACTACTAGCTGAACACATCATATGCCAAGGACAAGAGGCATATGTATATAGTCATCAATCGGCAGCTTGTTCTCAGTAGTGCATTGCCGCCCCTGAGCCTACCTAGGTATACTTTTAAAAAAATACTGAATTAAATTTGATAATAGAAGTCAATAGAAAAGTCTTAACATTACATGTTCTACCTAAATTATGAAAGTTTCATTTTGAGTTTCAGGTCCCTTTAAAGGAATCTGAAACTCTCTCTCTCTTTTGAGATGGAACAAAAAAAAGAAAGTTTGGAGTATATTTCAATATGTTTTGCAGCAAGTTATTTTTTATTTATCTATTTATTTTTAACTAGATATTCTGTGTTGAATAAACCAACTCTTTTTTCCTGTGAAAGTTGTGTCTGTCAACCAGTAAGCAAAATAACATTTATTTAAAGGGACACTGAACCCTCTTTTTTTTTTTCTTCATGATTCAGATAGAGCAGCAATTTTCTACTTTACTCCTATTATCAATTTTTCTTCGTTCTCTTGGTATCTTTATTGAAAAAGCAGGAATGTAAGCTTAGGAGCTGGCCTGTTTTTGGTTCAGAACCATGGATAGTGCTTGCTTGATTGGTGGTTACATTTAGCCACCTTCAGTAAGCGCTACCCAGTTGCTGAACCAAAGATGGGCCGGCTCCTAAGCTTACATTTCTGCTTTTTCAAGTAAAGATACCAAGAGAACGAAGAAAAATTGATAACAGAAGTAAATTTAGAATGTTGCCTACAATTGCATGTTCTATCTGTATAATAAAAGAAAACATTTGGGTTCAGTATCCCTTTAAATGTATGTATTTGTGCTATATACTGTAGATAATTTGAGAACTCCAAAGCTCCAGTTTCACCATACGAAGCCTCATGCCAAAAAAACTAATGTGAATTAATGTTAAACTTTCATGATTCAGATAAAAAATTATAGTTTAAAAAAACAATAAAAAATCCATTTTATTTCTTTATCAAATTTCCATCTTATTCTTGGTGCCATCTGCTAAAACCGAACTCCTTTTCATGACATCATACTCAAGGACGCTGAGGGCCGAGGTCTTTAGCACTATGGGCTCCATTTATCAAGCCCTTGTCCTCCCCTATGACTGCAGGTTCGCACAAGAGAACCTAAATTCCGTATTTATCAAGCAGCGATCATCAGACCACTGCTTCCTACCCTGTTCTCCACCTCTTAGGTGGAGAATTTCGATGTCTCCGTTCTCGTCCAACCGCATAGATTTTAAAGCTCCTGCCCACGCGTGATTGGCTGTGCGTGTGCAGAGGGCGGGGGTTGCACGATAGCGCAAAATAGCGCTCGTGTGCAATGTTAAAATCGGGCAATTGGCTGCCCGCCAGAGGAGAACTGGGGCGGACAGGGGCGAATATGTCTGCCCTTGATTAATACATTGAGGCCTTAATGGCAGCAGTTTCTCAACAATATTATACATAGATTCCGGGTCATTTCAAGATATTGTGCTGCTAGGATCCAAGAATTAAATCTTCTCTCCCTCTCTCTCGAACTCTTCACCCACTAAACCCAACAATAGTTAGCAGTCTCAATGTTTAATGTTTGGTAGATACCGAGATGATAGACTGTATACTAGAGATATATACACACACACACACACACACACACACACACACACACACACACACACACACACACAGAGACACACAATATCCTCTCCCTGTGTCACCACTGTTACACCTTCCAACATTTGTCGGATCATTTCCATGATATGGGAGGTTAAACGCTTGTGGGAGATGACCCACCTGTAATTTGTGGATGGGCCGAGAATGAGAGGGACAGGGTTACATGTGGAGGGGCAGAGTTAAGGGCATTCTGTGGGTGTGTTTTGGCGGGACTCAGTCAGTTCCTTAAAACCAGGACATATCTCCCAACTTCTGATAATCCTGCAGGATGCGGGAGGGTTGCGAGGTATGCGTCTTGGTCAAATGGTCTCACGTACTGCTATTAAAGGGTGCCTGGATATAGTGCTCAAGACATGCATGCTCCTGAGCCTACCTCAGTATGCTCTCATGTGAAGGAGCTAGGTGTCAACAAAGGATAACAAGAGAGTCACGTAAGATGGAAAGATTATTTATTTTATTTTTTTAAGTATACAAACTATCTGAAACATGAAAGTTTCAATTTGACTTCCATCTTCCTTTAAAAGGACAATCTAATGCAATAATAAACCTCTTTAATTCATCACTGTGTTTTAGTATTGAAAGAAAATGAATACTCATGGGAAATTGTGCATTTCATACCTACAAATCGGCTAAACACATAAAACTAAAGTCAAAATTAAATTTGCATGATTCAGATAGAGCACCCAAATTTAAATGTAAACTTTCCAATTCACTTCTACAGTATTATCAAAATGTGAACAATCTTTTTATTTGCACACTTTCTGAGGCACTGCCAGATCCTACTGAGCATGTGCAAGAGTTCACAGTGTATACATATGAGTCTGTGATTGGCTGACAGCTGTCACATGATGCAGGGTGAAGAAAAATAGAAATTTGTCATTAAAAAAATCTACTAATTTGAAATTCAAAACTAAGTGCTAATGTATAGTCTGTTCCTGAACAGGAATTTAACTTGTGTGTTTTACAACTTTGCAGTGGTTAAATTCACGAATTCCAACAAACATTTGTACAATAATTACAAGGCTCAAAATAATCACAGTCTTTTCTTAGTGTGTTTCAATATCCCTTTAACAAATCCTTTTTTTTTTTTTTTACCATTACTAAAAAATATTTTTACCACATCTAAAAAGTGTTTTTATAATAGAAATGTCCCCTTTAATCTGTCAATGTTAATAAGTTTATTGCCAACTGTAACATACTAGTGAATCCAAATGATAAATAAAATCACTGCTGTTTTTATGAGTTTATTTTGATGCAAAATACATTTTTTTTTTAAATATAAATGTCACTTTGTTCCTAAGCAATAATGATCCCTTTAGGACCTAATTATGGGCATCTGATCTAGCACTGCAGTCACACAGCCAAATACCCAAAACATTTTTTTCATTGAAGCCTGAAGACGTTTGTCTCGGAATGAAATATTCTGCAGAGCTTTGCTTGGGCATGTTCAACCTGAAAAACAAGCTCTGTCAGGGCTGCACAAACATATTTTTTCTCCCTCTCCCTCTCCCCAGAGAACAACGAAAAAAGTTTTGGAATTCTAAATGAGAGACATTTTTCAATTTTAAATGAAATGCCATTTAATTTGAATGAATTTAATGGCACAAAATAATATACGGTTCAGTAGATGTGGAAGTGATAAGCCTGCTTATTTGTGATATATGCTACTATGCTGTAAGTTGGAGCAGATCTATTATTGGTACTTATTATAATTAGAAATTTGGCATTGGAAAAAAGGAAAAGTTTGATGTAGGTTTTCCATAAATGGGTAAACGTGCAAAAAAGGTTTTTTAAAGGGACAGTCTACACTTTATTCATCTTAAAGGGACAGTATACACCTATTTTCATATAACTGCATGTCATAGACATTACTATAAAGAATAATATGCACGGATACTGATCTAAAAATCCAGTCTAAAACTTTTTTAAAAACTTACTTAGAAGTTCCCAGTTTAGCACTGTTAATGAGATCAGTCTGGGACACCCAGTGAAAGGGGCTGTGTAAACAAAAAGTGCAGACGCTCCCCACCTCCCCCTTTCCCTACAGATGAAAAGACAGAAAACATAAACAGGAGCCAGCAGGAGTCTAAATGTGCGTATACATCTGACACTGTGGGGCTTGATTAGGAGTCAGCAAATGCTTGTATATATCTGGCACTGTGGGGCTTGGTTAGGAGTCAGCAAACACTTGTATATATCTGGCACTGTGGGGCTTGGTTAGGAGTCAGAAAACGCTCGTATATATCTGGCACTGTGGGGCTTGGTTAGGAGTCAGCAAACACTTGTATATATCTGGCACTGTGGGGCTTGGTTAGGAGTCAGAAAACGCTCGTATATATCTGGCACTGTGGGGCTTGGTTAGGAGTCAGAAAACGCTCGTATATATCTGGCACTGTGGGGCTTGGTTAGGAGTCAGCAAACACTTGTATATATCTGGCACTGTGGGGCTTGGTTAGGAGTCAGAAAACGCTCGTATATATCTGGCACTGTGGGGCTTGGTTAGGAGTCAGAAAACGCTCGTATATATCTGGCACTGTGGGGCTTGGTTAGGAGTCAGCAAACACTTGTATATATCTGGCACTGTGGGGCTTGGTTAGGAGTCAGCAAACACTTGTATATATCTAACACTGTGGGGCTTGGTTAGGAGTCAGCAAACACTTGTATATATCTGGCACTGTGGGGCTTGGTTAGGAGTCAGCAAACACTTGTATATATCTGGCACTGTGGGGCTTGATTAGGAGTCAGCAAAAACTTGTATATATCTGGCACTGTGGGGCTTGATTAGGAGTCAGCAAAAACTTGTATATATCTGGCACTGTGGGGCTTGGTTAGGAGTCAGCAAACACTTGTATATATCTGCCACTGTGGGGCTTGGTTAGAAGTCAGCAAACACTTGTACATATCTGGCACTGTGGGGCTTGGTTAGGAGTCAGCAAACACTTGTATATATCTGGCACTGTGGGGCTTGGTTAGGAGTCAGCAAACACTTGTATATATCTGGCACTGTGGGGCTTGGTTAGGAGTCAGCAAACACTTGTGTATATCTGGCACTGTGGGGCTTGGTTAGGAGTCGGCAAACACTTGTATATATCTAGCACTGTGGGGCTTGGTTAGGAGTCAGCAAACACTTGTATATATCTGGCACTGTGGGGCTTGATTAGGAGTCAGCAAAAACTTGTATATATCTGGCACTGTGGGGCTTGGTTAGGAGTCGGCAAACACTTGTATATATCTAACACTGTGGGGCTTGGTTAGGAGTCAGCAAACACTTGTATATATCTGGCACTGTGGGGCTTGATTAGGAGTCAGCAAAAACTTGTATATATCTGGCACTGTGGGGCTTGGTTAGGAGTCAGCAAACACTTGTAAAAAAAAAAAATTCGGACCGATTCGAATTTTGGTTTGGATCGATTCGAATTCGGAAGAAATCGAATTAATTCATTTCGGATTCTTTCAGATTCGTGTGAAATTCGGTTCGATTTGGTTCGATTCGGAATTTTGGCACTGTTAAGTGGGATGTGCTGTGTATTACACTAGTATACTGTACAATACTAGTGTAATACATGGCCATCCGAATAAATTCATATTGATTTGGATTTATCCGGTAGATTCGGCACTGCCGCAATTCGGAAATTCGAATCGATCCGAATTCCGAATTCGACAAAATTCGACTGAATTTCAATTCGGACCGAACCGAATCGCACATGTCTATTGTATACATCTGGCACTGTGGGGCTTGGTTAGGAGTCGGCAAACGCTTGTATATATCTGACACTGTGGGGCTTGGTTAGGAGTCAGCAAACGCTTATATATATCTGGCACTGTGGGGCTTGGTTACTAGTCAGCAAACACTTGTACATATCTGGCACTGTGGGGCTTGGTTAGAAGTCAGCAAACACTTGTATATATCTGGCACTGTGGGGCTTGATTAGGAGTCGGCAAACGCTTGTATATATCTGGCACTGTGGGGCTTGGTTAGGAGTCGGCAAACACTTGTATATATCTGGCACTGTGGGGCTTGGTTAGGAGTCAGCAAACACTTGTATATATCTGGCACTGTGGGGCTTGATTAGGAGTCAGCAAAAACTTGTATATATCTGGCACTGTGGGGCTTGGTTAGGAGTCAGCAAACACTTGTATATATCTAACACTGTGGGGCTTGATTAGGAGTCGGCAAACACTTCTATATATCTGGCACTGTGGGGCTTGGTTAGGAGTCAGCAAACACTTGTATATATCTAACACTGTGGGGCTTGATTAGGAGTCAGCAAACACTTGTACATATCTGGCACTGTGGCGCTTGGATAGGAGTCAGCAAACATTTGTATATATCTAACACTGTGGGGCTTGGATAGGAGTCGGCAAACACTTGTATATATCTAGCACTGTGGGGCTTGATTAGGAGTCAGCAAACACTTGTACATATCTGGCACTGTGGGGCTTGATTAAGAGTCAGCAAACACTTGTATATATCTGGCACTGTGGGGCTTGGTTAGGAGTCGGCAAACACTTGTATATATCTGGCACTGTGGGGCTTGATTAGGAGTCAGCAAACGCTTGTATATATCTGGCACTGTGGGGCTTGGTTAGGAGTCGGCAGACACTTGTATATATCTGGCACTGTGGGGCTTGGTTAGGAGTCGGCAAACACTTGTATATATCTGGCACTGTGGGGCTTGGTTAGGAGTTGGTAAACACTTGTATATATCTGGCACTGTGGGGCTTGATTAGGAGTCGGCAAACACTTGTATATATCTGGCACTGTGGGGCTTGATTAGGAGTCGGCAAACACTTGTATATATCTGGCACTGTGGGGCTTGATTAGGTGCTGTGTATTACACTAGTATACTGTACAATACTAGTGTAATACATGGCCATCCGAATAAATTTGAATCGATTTGGATTTATTCGGTAGATTCGGCACTGCCGCAATTCGGAAATTCGAATCGATCCGAATTCGACAAAATTTGTCCGAATTTCGTTTCGGACCGAACCGAATCGCACATGTCTATTGTATACATCTGGCACTGTGGGGCTTGGTTAGGAGTCGGCAAACGCTTGTATATATATGGGGCTTGGTTAGGAGTCAGCAAACACTTGTATATATCTGGCACTGTGGGGCTTGATTAGGAGTCGGCAAACACTTGTATATATCTGGCACTGTGGGGCTTGATTAGGAGTCGGCAAACACTTGTATATATCTGGCACTGTGGGGCTTGATTAGGAGTCGGCAAACACTTGTATATATCTGGCACTGTGGGGCTTGGATAGGAGTCAGCAAACACTTGTATATATCTAACACTGTGGGGCTTGGATAGGAGTCAGCAAACACTATGGGGCTTGGTTAGGAGTCAGCAAACACTATGGGGCTTGGTTAGGAGTCAGCAAACACTTGCATATATCTGGCACTGTGGGGCTTGGTTAGGAGTCTAAAAATCAGCACAATGTTCTTTAAAAAGAAGCAAAACTATACATTTTTATAAAAACACTACCAGATGGGCTATATAAATGGACCATCTACAAAACATTTATTCAAAGAAAAATCTAGTGGACATTGTCCTTTTAAAGGGACATTGTACACAAGATGTAAGGTGCTGGGCACATTCTATCATTTGTCAATTATCGGTATGTTAGTGGCTGCAGATGAGACCTTATCATGACCTTGATCACAATTGGCTTTTTTAAACTGGCCCTATACTTAAAGGGACATGAAACCCCCAAAAATGTTCTTTCATGATTCGGATAGAGCATACAATTTCAAACGACTTTCCAATTGCGTCTCTAATAATTTTTTCTTCCTTCTCTTGGTATCATTTGTTGAAAAGCAGGAGTGTAGGCTCAGGAGATTTTATGGGTCTGGAACACTATATTGCAACAGTTGTGCAAAAATTGTATCCATTTATAAGAGCACTCAATGGCAGCACTATTTCCTGCCATGTAGCGCGCTAGACACCTACCTAAGTATCTCTTCAACACAGAATATTGTGAAAACAAAGCAAATTTGATAATAGAAGCAATTTGTAAACTCTTTTAAAAATTGTAGTGTCTTGTTGAATCATGAAAGGGAAAAATGTTGGTTTTCGTGTCCCTTTTTAATATGTACCAGTCCTGTTTTTCTTATCACAATCCAAATTATAGTGATAGTAAATTCTAGTGTTTCAAAAACTCTAGGATTTACCATCACTAAAAATAAAGGCGACCTTCGTTCATCAGTTTAAAAAAAACAAAAAAAACTGAGAAATAGTTACACAGCTCAGTTTTTATCAATAAGGTGATATTTCCACCTCTTGGCCAATAGCTGTGCTTGCCCTTTGGCATTATGCCTTAGGCTAGCATAGCTATTGGCTAGGATGTGGAAACCTCACCTCACTGAGCTGTGCCGTAGGCAGCCGGAGGTGCTTAGGTTAGTGCTGTAGCCATGGCGAAATAAAAGGTACCTATTCCTCAGTTTGTTTTTTAAAACTGATGAATGATGGTCGACTTTATTTTATGTGATGGTAAATCCTAGCGTTTTTTTAAACTTTAACGGCACTTATTACTAACTACTGCAAACGTTTTTGAATGTGACACTGGTTTATTGTGCCTAGGTTTTGCTCTGGAATTGATTATAATTTATAACAGTATAAAATTTGTAAACAGAGCTTAATATATTGTAGTAAACGAGGAGATATAGTTCCTAAAGGTTAAATTCTGGCTGCAATTTTTTTTTGTTACTTGTTTATTGTACGTGTAACTCTATGCCAGGGTCAGCAAACCTTTTACAAGAACTGTGCCAACGTAATACTGTGAAATAACCATGTGTCAGCAGCATTTGTTTGCAATTAATAAAGAACAAATATGTATCATTATTAGTAATAATAGTAATTCAAGCAGAACAAACTGTCTGCCCTATAATTACATCAGATTGTAGACCCCTGGCCCTGAAGCCCCTCTGTCAGTCACATAACAATATCAGATTGTAGACCCCTGGCCCTGAAGCCCCTCTGTCAGTCACATAACAATATCAGATTGTAGACCCCTGGCCCTGAAGCCCCTCTGTCAGTCACATAACAATATCAGATTGCAGACCCCTGGCCCTGAAGCACCTCTGTCAGTCACATATCAATATCAGTCTACAGACCCCTGGCCCTGAAGCCCCTCTGTCAGTCACATAACAATATCAGATTGTAGACCCCTGGCCCTGAAGCCCCTCTGTCAGTCACATAACAATATCAGATTGCAGACCCCTGGCCCTGAAGCCCCTCTGTCAGTCACATAACAATATCAGATTGCAGACCCCTGGCCCTGAAGCCCCTCTGTCAGTCACATAACAATATCAGATTGTAGACCCCTGGCCCTGAAGCCCCTCTGTCAGTCACATAACAATATCAGATTGCAGACCCCTGGCCCTGAAGCCCCTCTGTCAGTCACATAACAATATCAGATTGCAGACCCCTGGCCCTGAAGCCCCTCTGTCAGTCACATATCAATATCAGACTACAGACCCCTGGCCCTGAAGCCCCTCTGTCAGTCACATAACAATATCAGATTGTAGACCCCTGGCCCTGAATCCCCTCTGTCAGTCACATAACAATATCAGATTGCAGACCCCTGGCCCTGAAGCCCCTCTGTCAGTCACATAACAATATCAGATTGCAGACCCCTGGCCCTGAAGCCCCTCTGTCAGTCACATAACAATATCGGACTACAGACCCCTGGCCCTGAAGCCCCTCTGTCAGTCACATAGCAATATCGGACTACAGACCCCTGGCCCTGCAGCCCCTCTGTCAGTCACATAACAATATCAGACTGCAGACCCCTGGCCCTCAAGCACTTCTGTTATGTAATTAACATTGGGGTTGCAGACTGTAGAGCCCTGCAGAGGCGTAACTAGAAACCACAGGGCCCAGGTGCAAGAATCTAAGAAGGGGGCCCCCCCTCCACCCCTCCCCCTCCAAAAAAGGTGAATTTAATACATATTTTTTTTTTTACATTTAACACAGAAAAAAAAATGTGAATCAGATTACGTCTGCAAAAGGAGGTACCCTGTGCCCACAGTCTGTGAGATGGTCTGACCCCCTATTACTGTATATAGTGACACTGTTTAACCCACCAGTACTGTATATAGTGAGTTAGTGACACAGTCTGTAATCTGCCGGTGAGATGGCTGGCCTGACCCTACCCGCCCAGTACTTTATAAAGTGACCACAGTAGTCAGTGACATGGTCCAGCCCCCCTTACTGTATATAGTGGTACTGTATAGTGACACTGTTTACCCCCTGCCCCCCCCCATGCTGTAGTAACAAGGTCTGTAATTTGCTGGTTCCACAAACATACACAAACACACACATACATGCATAAATACACACACAGTCACACACATACACACACACACACACACACCATACACACACACACACATAAACACCAATGGGTAAAAAAGAAACACTAACCCCTGTAGTCATGTCACACTCGCATGATATCGGTGCAGGCAGTGGTAGGTTAACGTTTTTTATTAAAAAAAAAAACCTGCAACCTCTTCACCCCCTGTAGTTTCGCTCCTGGAGCCCTGCTCTAAAGCCCCTATGTCAGTCACATAACATCAGAATCTAGACCCCTGGTCCTGAAGACCCTCTTTCAGTCAAATAACATCAGATTGCAGACCCCCTGGCCCTGAAGCTTTCAGTCTGCCCTATAGCAACATTAGACTGTAGACTTCTGGTCTTGAAGCACCTCTGTCAGCCCCCTAACCACATCAGACTACAGACCCTTGGCCCTGAAGCACTTCTGTTATGTGATAAACAGAGGGGCTGCCGTCTGATCTGGTTATATGTGATTAACAGAGGGGCTGCAGTCTGATCCGCTTATGTAATTAACAGAGGGGCTGCAGTTTGATCTGGTTATGTGACTAAAAAAGGCACTTTACGACCAGGCTCTAAATGACCACATTATACTGTAGAGTCCTGGTTCTGAAGCCTCTCTGTCAGCCCCATAAACATCAGACTATATCCCTGGTCCTAAAGCCCCTCTTGCAGACCCCCTGGCCCTGAAGCCCCCAAGTCTGCCCTATAGTAACATTAGACTGTAGACCTCTGGTCCTGAAGCACCTCTGTCAACCCCCAAACCACATCAGACTACATACCCTTGGCCCTGAAGACCCTCTGTTAGCCACATAACCACATCAGACTGGAGACCCCTGCCCCTGAAGCCCCTCTGTCAATCACATAACCACACCAGGAGGCCCTGAAGCCTTTTTTGTCAGTCATATTTCCACATCAGACTGTAGACCCCTGAAGCAGCTCTGTCAGCCTCATAACCACATCTAACTGCAAACCCCTGCCCCTGGTCATAAAGGGTCTTTTTCAGTCATCAGAATGCAGACACCTGGCAGACCCTCTGTCCTTCACTTAACCACATCAGAGTGCAGACCCCTGGCACTGAAGCCCCTCTGTCTTTTTCATAAACACATGAGACCTCAAAACCCTGGCATTAAAAAAGACCTTTACACAGGCAGATCCGTGTTTGCTTTACAATTTAGTTGTCTCCATTTTTTTTACTGCAAAACTCACCCACATAACTGATTCCAAGGTTCCAGTTATTCACCAGGAGGGTGATGAGAAGCAGTATTTCTGCCCTGGATCCTAGTTATTTTAAATTTTATATAAAAGTTATTTTTGTTAAACATGTGTAGCCTCAGACTCAATATTAAACCTGAACTCCAGTTTGTATAGTTACTCAGTGCTACCTTACACATAAAACATGTTGGTCCCACTATCAACCACATATTTCCAACAGACTTCGTATCTCAGACTTCTGACTCTGTAATTCCCTCTATCTGTCACAGACCCACATCAGACCTCTATACCTGAATAACCACATACCTACATCAAATCTAAGACCCCTTGCTCTGTGCACCCCCTTTATTAACCCCATACCAGCATCCGATGCTTGCCCCTGTAGTCCCTTTGCCAACCACAAACACACATCAGACATCCGATTAGACCATAGCGCTGAAGCCATTCTGTCACTCCTATCTTAAAGGGACATTAAAACTAAATACATGTCCTGCACCTCCCTCTAATTATGGGTGCCACCATCTTGGAACTCAAGTTACACTGCAGGTGTATGAAGGAGAATTGCTGCACATGTGCAAACGTCGGTATGGAATGTAGTGAAAGCTAGATTTCAATATGGCACCACCCATGACTATGCTTAGAATATTTATATAATGTTTAAATATCCCGGCATCTGTCTTCTGATTCAGTTTTTGTATGGAAGGATGTGTCTCAAGCACCACATGTATAGCCTGTGTAGAAGTGAAAGGGAGAACAATCCTGGTTCTGGGTTCCAACAGTGTCTTACAGCTAACAAGAAAAATGGTTTAGATGAGGAACAGCAGTAAACCCTGTGTCACTCAATGCAGCAGTCTACTATGAATTATCACTCTACTTCCCAAATGTTGTCGATCCTTGTTTTGTACAGATACATTTTTATATGCCAGGCCAGGGTATGGTGAAAAGGATTAACTTGTTAAGAAACCCTCAAAACTTTTACAAAATGCCCAAAATAAACAAAATGTTAAATGGGAAATGCAAATAGGTCCCAGAGCATCCAAAGCCATCTCCGAAGAGAAAAGACAACAGACCAATGTTAATACAGCCCTTAAACATCTACAGTTCCTGTTCCTCCAACCAGATTACTCAAATTCTCCCAACCTTCAGTCAACAGTCAAAGAAACTTGGCACCCCTTACTGCTTCTTGATATGTGATAGAACACTGCTCCCCTCTCCACCAATCTGTTCCCTCCCCCTCTGAGGAAGATACATTGTGGTTCTTCTGTCCAAACTCCATGATCTATCTTATACAAACATGTCGGCCTGCAGGAAGGAACCAACTTAGCCATGTGTACCTCCCAACTGCCTGCCTTATTTCTGTCCACTATCTAGCAATTTAAATAAAACCATTTTCAGTTTTGAAAATTAGAAAAGACACAATTTTTAGAGCTAAATTACTCGAAAAGGGGACCAAATAAATAATGAAAGTATATTGCAAAGTTGCTTTACTACCCATAACTAAATAATTTATATTAAGATCTCAAAGTGTTTAGTATCCCTTTTAATGGAAATTCAGATATTACATTCTGCTATCCCTCTCCCCCAACAAACAAATCTAATTTGTTGCGGTTAGGTGAAAAACATATATTTAATACCAGAATTTAAGTCTCAGATCAAACGTTCTAAAATTAAACTCACCTATCCTATTTATAATTAAATCAAATGACATGCGGATGTCAATATTGTTTTCTTGTAGATGATTTAGCAGAGGTGGGGCAAAATATAGAAGACGTATGTGGTTAGGGAACACAGTTTATGTGAAATCAAATTATTTATTTTGTTACCACATTTCATTTGTAAATGTTGCAATATCTGCCGGTGTTTCTATTATAGTCATGTATCACATTCAGTAATTATTAACTTGTATTTATTTTTGCCACTGGGATAGTTTTGTGCGTACTTTGAATACAGCAGTTAGGTCTGAAACGTCTGCTTGTGCCATGTGACATGTATTATTATAAGGGCCGGCTCAACCATAAGACCGAGTGAGCAACACTTGACAAGGGGTAGCACTTCAGTCAGTCACTGTCAGAACCAGACCACTCCTGTCTTCTGTCTCTTCACTGGCTCAAAGGAGCATAGCTTCATCATGCACAAAAACACAGGTCAGGGGCAACATTCAAGGTGGGACAAGGGCATCTCCTCTTTAACTTCCTTGCCACTTATTGTGCAATTGTGCATAAGCATTGGTTGCATGCAGGTAGGCAGGCTTAGTAGGGTCAGCTGCCAGGCTAGTATGTTGATATCCTAATCAGTAATGTTACTATTGGAGGGGGGAGCGTAATTTCATTCTCGGGCCCAGGCAGCACAATATCTTGGGCAGGGCCTTATTATTGATTGAAACAATAGCTTTCTATTATTTAGTTCAGGTTTGGCCAACTGGTGGCCCGACGTCTATATGTAGCCCTTTTCTCTAGTATTTGCAGCCCCCAGAAACTAACTAACTTGCAGCACTAACTACATGTGTCATAGTTTTTGTGGCCCCAGGAAAAAGCAGAAGCAATTTAATGTGTGCTTTGTGGTCATCAAAACTCGAGCCCTCTGGAGGGACAAATAGCAGATGGAGGATTCCCTACAACCTTACCTAATTCTGATGCTGTACCACACAATATATTTTGGAAATATATTATTTGTTTATATAATAGCTATAGATTATATAGCCCTTAAGGCTTCTGAAAATATTTATCTGCGACCCTAACTTTTTAGCAAGTTGACCACTAATTTTGTAACTTAGGGGCTCTGACTCCTGTGCAAATAAGACAGGTGGTAATGGGCAGCTAAGTTTGGTACCATTTGTGATGGCATTTAAAAAGTATGTGTAAAGCAGGACATCATTTCAAAGTACATTGTTGTAGACGTCTAAAAGCAATAGCTGGTCCTTTAAGACCATCAGTATTGATCATTTTAAAAACTATTCACACAGATTCCCTGCAGCTCCCTTGACAGCCACATACCAATACCAGACCCCTTGCCCAGAGGTATTTCTGTCGGTCAATTACTTTAATATCTTGAGGCCTATCGAAGATGGTCTCTGCTGCTTTGGTTTCCCAGGGCAGAGCATGCTGTAAAACATATGAGCCTTTTCGAGGCAGTGAAGAGGAGAATTCTTAGCCTGGTTGCCACACCACTCTGTGCACCAGGCATGTCACATGTGCTGTAGTTTGAAGAGCATTGACATAGTTGACATTGGCAAAGTATTATTATAATTATTATTATTTATTATTATAATACTTTATCCATGAAGCGCCAACATTCTGCAGCGCTGTCCATGGGTACAATTAATTTAAATAAAACAATCATATAAAACTTGTAAGAAACAGGACAAAATGTTGACAAACACATATAGGAGGAATTGAGGGCCCTATTCCCGTGGGAACTTACAGTACAATCTAGAAGGATAAGAGGTTAAGAAACAGGTGGTGAGGACTGCAAGAGTAAGAATGATGTTAATACAGAGTTAGATGAGAGAAATATTAGGTAGCTGGAAGTAATTTATTACTGAGTTGGGTGGTAGGCTTCTCTGAACAAAATAAGTCTTCAGGGAGCATTTAAAGGAAGAAATATTAGGGCAAACCCTGACAGCACTAGGGAGAGATCCCCAGGGTAGGTGCTGCATGACAGAAGTCTTGCAGTCTAGCATGGGCAGAGGTGGTAGTCACGGATGCAAGAAGCAGGTCATTATTGGATCTTAGTGGAGCGGGCTGCAGTATATTTGTTGATTAGAGAGGATAGGTAGTGTGGAGCGGCGTTGGTGAGAGCTTTGTATGTAAGGGTGAGAATTTTGAATTTAATTCTGTGAATGGGGAGCCAATGAAGGGACTTGCAGAGATATGCAGCAGATACAGAGCGAAGGAAAGGGGGGTTAAGCCTGGCAGAGGCATTGAGGATGGATTGAAGGAGGGAGAGGCAGGAAAGAGGAAGGCCAGTAAGTAGGTTATTGCAGTAGTCAAGTCGGGAAATTACAAGGGAGTGGATAATTTGCTTTGTGGTGTTAGCGCTCAGAAAAGGGCGAATCTTGTAAATATTGTGTAGGTGGTGGCAGAAGAATGAAGAAAACAATTGGATGAAGGATAGAAAGTAACTGTGAATTATATAGTAAGACCTTTAGTAAGTCACATAGGGGCATCCATTCTGCTCTAACAACTCCCCTTCCAACTTAAGCAACTCTCTCTCAGATTTTCTACTATGGGTTCCTCCAGGGTGTCAAATCTCCTTCCCCTTAGTTCCTCTCTCTATCTGTGTAGGAAAAATCTAAAATTCTGCCCATATTATTGATGGTATATCATTATGCACAATTTGCATGATAATGTATTTTTGTGGCATCAGTTGTGAAGTGTTAAATATAAAAAATATAAAATGTTATGGTATCAATTGATAATAAAAAAAACTATTACTGAGTTTAGAGACCCTTAGATGTGCTACAGATTTTCCATCAAAACTAAATTTTTGTGTGCCACAGCCACTGAAACATTTAAAATAGGTATTTAAAAGCATTTTTAGAATATACTTGAATTTACAAAAATGTTTCTGTTAAATGTTATTGGTGATGAATGGACTGCAAAGAGCTCTTCTTCCGAGACCCAAATTTAAATAAAAAGCAAGGAAACAGAATGAATACTAAGGTAGATTTCTCTCTGTGATGACTTGACCTGTGACATCATCAGATATGCAAATAAGGGCAAACCATAAAAATATTTCTCCAACATAGGTGTGTCCGGTCCACGGCGTCATCCTTACTTGTGGGATATTCTCCTCCCCAACAGGAAATGGCAAAGAGCCCAGCAAAGCTGGTCACATGATCCCTCCTAGGCTCCGCCTTCCCCAGTCATTCTCTTTGCCGTTGTACAGGCAACATCTCCACGGAGATGGCTTAGAGTTTTTTGGTGTTTAACTGTAGTTTTTATTATTCAATCAAGAGTTTGTTATTTTAAAATAGTGCTGGTATGTACTATTTACTCTGAAACAGAAAAGAGATGAAGATTTCTGTTTGTAAGAGGAAAATGATTTTAGCAACCGTTACTAAAATCGATGGCTGTTCCACACAGGACTGTTGAGAGGAATTAACTTCAGTTGGGGGAAACAGTGTGCAGACTTTTGCTGCTTGAGGTATGACACATTTCTAACAAGACGATGTAATGCTGGAAGCTGTCATTTTCCCTATGGGATCCGGTAAGCCATTTTTATTACATAAGAAAAAAAGGGCTTCACAAGGGCTTTTAAGACTGTAGACATTTTCTGGGCTAAAACGATTGATATATAAGCATATTTTATACTTCATAGCTTTGAGGAATTATTTTATTCTTGGGAATTATGTAAAATAACCGGCAGGCACTGTATTGGACACCTTATTCTCTAGGGGCTTTCCCTAATCATAGGCAGAGCCTCATTTTCGCGCCTCTATTGCGCACTTGTTTTTGGGAAGCATGACATGCAGATGCATGTGTGAGGAGCTCTGATACATAGAAAAGACTTTCTGAAGGCGTCATTTGGTATCGTATTCCCCTTTGGGCTTGGTTGGGTCTCAGCAAAGCAGATACCAGGGACTGTAAAGGGGTTAAATATAAAAACGGCTCAGGTTCCGTTATTTTAAGAGTTAAAGCTTTCAAATTTGGTGTGCAATACTTTTAAGGCTTTAATACTCTGTGGTGAAATGTTGGTGAATTTTGAACAATTCCTTCATACTTTTTCACATTTGCAGTAATAAAGTGTGTTCAGTTTAAAATTTAAAGTGACAGTAACGGTTTTATTTTAAAACGTTTTTTGTACTTTGTTATCAAGTTTATGCCTGTTTAACATGTCTGAACTACCAGATAGACTGTGTTCTGTATGTGGGGAAGCCAAGGTTCCTTCTCATTTAAATAGATGTGATTTATGTGACACAAAATTTAGAGAAAATGATGCCCAAGATGATTCCTCAAGTGAGGGGAGTAAGCATGGTACTGCATCATCCCCTCCTTCGTCTACACCAGTCTTGCCCACTCAGGAGGCCCCTAGTACATCTAGTGCGCCAATACTCCTTACTATGCAACAATTAACGGCTGTAATGGATAATTCTATCAAAAACATTTTAGCCAAAATGCCCACTTAACAACGAAAGCGCGACTGCTCTGTTTTAGACAATACTGAAGAGCATGAGGACGCTGATGATATTGGTTCTGAAGTGCCCCTACACCAGTCTGAGGGGGCCAGGGAGGTTTTGTCTGAGGGAGAAATTTCAGATTCAGGGAAAATTTCTCAACAAGCTGAACCTGATGTGATTACATTCAAATTTAAATTGGAACATCTCCGCGCCCTGCTTAAGGAGGTGTTATCTACTCTGGATGATTGTGAGAATTTGGTCATTCCAGAGAAATTATGTAAAATGGACAAGTTCCTAGAGGTCCCGGGGCCCCCCGAAGCTTTTCCTATACCCAAGCGGGTGGCGGACATTGTAAACAAAGAATGGGAAAGGCCCGGCATACCTTTCGTCCCTCCCCCTATATTTAAGAAATTGTTTCCTATGGTCGACCCCAGAAAGGACTTATGGCAGACAGTCCCCAAGGTCGAGGGGGCGGTTTCTACTCTAAACAAACGCATCACTATACCCATAGAAGATAGTTGTGCTTTCAAAGATCCTATGGATAAAAAATTAGAGGGTTTGCTTAAAAAGATGTTTGTTCAGCAAGGTTACCTTCTACAACCAATTTCATGCATTGTTCCTGTCACTACAGCAGCGTGTTTCTGGTTCGATGAACTAGAAAAGGCGCTCAATAAAGATTCTTCTTATGAGGAGATTTTGGACAGAATTCATGCTCTCAAATTGGCTAACTCTTTCACCCTAGACGCCACTTTGCAATTGGCTAGATTAGCGGCGAAAAATTCTGGGTTTGCTATTGTGGCGCGCAGAGCGCTTTGGCTAAAATCTTGGTCAGCGGATGCGTCTTCCAAGAACAAATTCCTTAACATTCCTTTCAAGGGGAAAACGCTGTTTGGCCCTGACTTGAAAGAGATTATTTCTGATATCACTGGGGGCAAGGGCCACGCCCTTCCTCAGGATAGGTCTTTCAAGGCCAAAAATAAACCTAATTTTCTTCCCTTTCGCAGAAACGGACCAGCCCCAAGTACTACGTCCTCTAAGCAAGAGGGTAATACTTCTCAAGCCAAGCCAGCCTGGAGGCCAATGCAAGGCTGGAACAAAGGTAAGCAGGCCAAGAAACCTGCCGCTGCTACCAAGACAGCATGAGATGTTGGCCCCCGATCCGGGACCGGATCTGGTGGGGGGCAGACTCTCTCTCTTCGCTCAGGCTTGGGCAAGAGATGTTCTGGATCCTTGGGTGCTAGAAATAGTCTCCCAAGGTTATCTTCTGGAATTCAAGGGGCTTCCCCCAAGGGGGAGGTTCCACAGGTCTCAATTGTCTTCAGACCACATAAAAAAACAGGCATTCTTACATTGTGTAGAAGACCTGTTAAAAATGGGAGTGATTCATCCTGTTCCATTAGGAGAACAAGGGATGGGATTCTACTCCAATCTGTTCGTAGTTCCCAAAAAAGAGGGAACATTCAGACCAATCTTAGATCTCAAGATCCTAAACAAGTTTCTCAAGGTTCCATCGTTCAAAATGGAAACCATTCGAACAATTCTTCCTTCCATCCAGGAAGGTCAATTCATGACCACGGTGGATTTAAAGGATGCGTATCTACATATTCCTATCCACAAGGAACATCATCGGTTCCTAAGGTTCGCATTTCTGGACAAACATTACCAGTTTGTGGCACTTCCGTTCGGATTAGCCACTGCTCCAAGAATTTTCACAAAGGTACTAGGGTCCCTTCTAGCGGTGCTAAGACCAAGGGGCATTGCAGTAGTACCTTACTTGGACGACATACTGATTCAAGCGTCGTCCCTTCCACAAGCAAAGGCTCACACGGACATTGTCCTGGCCTTTCTCAGATCTCACGGGTGGAAAGTGAACGTAGAAAAAAGTTCTCTATCTCCGTCAACAAGGGTTCCCTTCTTGGGAACAATAATAGACTCCTTAGAAATGAGGATTTTTCTGACAGAGGCCAGAAAATCAAAACTTCTAAACTCTTGTCAAATACTTCATTCTGTTCCTCTTCCTTCCATAGCGCAGTGCATGGAAGTAATAGGGTTGATGGTAGCGGCAATGGACATAGTTCCTTTTGCGCGAATTCATCTAAGACCATTACAACTGTGCATGCTCAGTCAGTGGAATGGGGATTATACAGACTTGTCTCCGACGATACAAGTAGATCAGAGGACCAGAGATTCACTCCGTTGGTGGCTGTCCCTGGACAACCTGTCACAGGGGATGAGCTTCCGCAGACCAGAGTGGGTCATTGTCACGACCGACGCCAGTCTGGTGGGCTGGGGCGCGGTCTGGGGACCCCTGAAAGCTCAGGGTCTTTGGTCTCGGGAAGAATCTCTTCTCCCGATAAATATTCTGGAACTGAGAGCGATATTCAATGCTCTCAAGGCTTGGCCTCAGCTAGCAAAGGCCAAATTCATACGGTTTCAATCAGACAACATGACGACTGTTGCGTACATCAACCATCAGGGGGGAACAAGGAGTTCCCTGGCGATGGAAGAAGTGACCAAAATCATTCAATGGGCGGAGACTCACTCCTGCCACTTGTCTGCAATCCACATCCCAGGAGTGGAAAATTGGGAAGCGGATTTTCTGAGTCGTCAGACATTTCATCCGGGGGAGTGGGAACTCCATCCGGAAATCTTTGCCCAAATTACTCAATTGTGGGGCATTCCAGACATGGATCTGATGGCCTCTCGTCAGAACTTCAAGGTTCCTTGCTACGGGTCCAGATCCAGGGATCCCAAGGCGACTCTAGTAGATGCGCTAGTAGCACCTTGGACCTTCAAACTAGCTTATGTATTCCCGCCGTTTCCTCTCATCCCCAGGCTGGTAGCCAGGATCAATCAGGAGAGGGCATCGGTGATCTTGATAGCTCCTGCGTGGCCACGCAGGACTTGGTATGCAGACCTGGTGAATATGTCATCGGCTCCACCATGGAAGCTACCTTTGAGACGAGACCTTCTTGTTCAAGGTCCGTTCGAACATCCGAATCTGGTCTCACTCCAACTGACTGCTTGGAGATTGAACGCTTGATCTTATCAAAGCGAGGATTCTCAGATTCTGTCATTGATACTCTTGTTCAGGCCAGAAAGCCTGTAACTAGAAAAATCTACCACAAAATATGGAAAAAATATATCTGTTGGTGTGAATCTAAAGGATCCCCTTGGGACAAGATAAAAATTCCTAAGATTCTATCCTTTCTTCAAGAAGGTTTGGAGAAAGGATTATCTGCAAGTTCTTTGAAGGGACAGATTTCTGCCTTGTCTGTGTTACTTCACAAAAAGCTGGCAGCTGTGCCAGATGTTCAAGCCTTTGTTCAGGCTCTGGTTAGAATCAAGCCTGTTTACAAACCTTTGACTCCTCCTTGGAGTCTCAATTTAGTTCTTTCAGTTCTTCAGGGGGTTCCGTTTGAACCCTTACATTCCGTTGATAAGGTGGTTTTGCGTACTAAACCTGGTTTTCTTCCGAAAGTTGTTTCTAACAAAAACATTAACCAGGAGATAGTCGTGCCTTCTTTGTGTCCGAATCCAGTTTCAAAGAAGGAACGTTTGTTGCACAATTTGGATGTAGTTCGTGCTCTAAAATTCTATTTAGATGCTACAAAGGATCTTAGACAAACATCTTCCTTGTTTGTTGTTTATTCTGGTAAAAGGAGAGGTCAAAAAGCAACTTCTACCTCTCTCTCTTTTTGGCTTAAAAGCATCATCAGATTGGCTTACGAGACTGCCGGACGGCAGCCTCCTGAAAGAATCACAGCTCATTCCACTAGGGCTGTGGCTTCCACATGGGCCTTCAAGAACGAGGCTTCTGTTGATCAGATATGTAAGGCAGCGACTTGGTCTTCACTGCACACTTTTACTAAATTTTACAAATTTGATACTTTTGCTTCTTCTGAGGCTATTTTTGGGAGAAAGGTTTTGCAAGCCGTGGTGCCTTCCATCTAGGTGACCTGATTTGCTCCCTCCCTTCATCCGTGTCCTAAAGCTTTGGTATTGGTTCCCACAAGTAAGGATGACGCCGTGGACCGGACACACCTATGTTGGAGAAAACAGAATTTATGTTTACCTGATAAATTACTTTCTCCAACGGTGTGTCCGGTCCACGGCCCGCCCTGGTTTTTTTTAATCAGGTCTGATAATTTATTTTCTTTAACTACAGTCACCACGGTATCATATGATTTCTCCTATGCAAATATTCCTCCTTTACGTCGGTCGAATGACTGGGGAAGGCGGAGCCTAGGAGGGATCATGTGACCAGCTTTGCTGGGCTTTTTGCCATTTCCTGTTGGGGAGGAGAATATCCCACAAGTAAGGATGACGCCGTGGACCGGACACACCGTTGGAGAAAGTAATTTATCAGGTAAACATAAATTCTGTTTTTTTTCCCAAATTTGTCAGACCTGCTATATAGGCTTATAAATGCTGCTGGTAACTTATGAGCTCTGTTAGACACGGTAACCAGGTGTACAGTTTTAAACCGGACAGTCCCGTATTTTAGCAGACTGTCCAGTAAAATCTTAGCAAAAATACTGGATTGTTAAATCTAAAAGACCTCCTATGCATCAATGCATTACAAATATGGAGAGGAAGTCAAGGGGTCAAATATCTGCTGCTAACTGACAACCAAAGAGATACAATTATTGATTTCTATGTTTCTGGCAGCCAAGGGGTAAAATTACTGCTTAGTTGTTACAAATATACATGGCAGGTTCGAAAGTGATGTAAGGTAGATTTTTTTTTTGGGGGGGGGAGGAAAGCATTGTGTAATACTATAGACCGTCATGCCCAGTCACCTACAGTATTTTTATGGAGAATAGCTGGGATCCCCACTGGTAGAGGTAATTTTATCTTGTGACAGTTTGGGCTTGTGTCACTTTCTTCTGTGCTTGAGTGCATTTTTTTAAAATATTTTTTTATTGACCAAAAAGAGCATGCATATTACATTTGACATCTTTGTACAGCAAGTAAAAAAAGATTGCGTGCATATCCAAAATAGAGAGAGAATAAAAGGATAGTCAAGTCAAAATTAAACTTTTATGATTCAGATAGGGCAATTTTTTAAATTACTTCTAATTTACTTTTATCAAATTTGCTTTGTTCTATTGGTTTTCTTTATTGAAAGCTAAACCTAAGTAGGCTCATATGCTAATTTTTAAGTGCGTGCATTCTGCCTCTCTCAGGGCATTATGACATTTTGTCACAGCTAAACAGTGCTAGTTCATGTGTGCCATATATATAACATTGTGCTCACTCCCATGGAGTTATTTAACCCCTTGAGTGCTAACAATGGCACTGTCGCAACTTTTTTCAGTCAGGTGCTGACGACGACTCAGAGCTGTCGCTAGCACTCACCCACCTTGAAGGCAATCTGGGGGCTCCCACCTACTCTCACCCCGGCGATATGGCCTGCATAGTGACAGGCATCGCCGTGGCTTCGGGTTTCGCACGATGACGTCACGCACAATGGCGTGATGACACCACCGCGCAACTTTATTGAAAACTGACAATTGTCAGTTATAGGGAGATGGGGCATGCTGCTTAGAAGCCTGTATCTCAGGATCCAAGACCCACCATTGGAAAGTTAATCGTCTGACCTTACCAATGGTATAAGTCTTTTTAATGTGTAGAGTAAACAAAAAAACAATAATAATAATAAAAAAAAAAAGGATTTGGGGGTCTCTAAAGGCACATAAATAAAGATCAAAATTGCCTTGAGACCCCCAAAATACATATTCTAAAAATAATGTTGTTTATTTTTAAAAAATAAATATCGGTTTCAGTATTCTAGCTAAATGATCACCGTGGTAACTCAAGATACCGCAGTGATCACCTAGCTAAGAAATGTTACATTCCTTTTCGCAATACAGACCAATATTATATTTGTAATCCCATGATCACCTGGATAATGTGGTTACAAATTAATAAATGGTAGAGGAATGCTATTAAATAAAATAATAATAATATTTTTGTAATCGGCTTTTTAGCGTCCTTGGAAGATGAATAAAACACCCTCTTTACGCAGCTCTCTCCATCTTTCAAAACTTCTGTATTTTTTTTTGCAAAGAAGCTTATTTTTTGCAATAAAAATTACATCTTTTCTAGTGACATCATTTCTTTAAAAATATCTATCTATTTTTTTAAAAAGAATTAAAAAAAAGTCTTTCAACCTTACGGGGTTATGTCTGCAATCAGATAGCTGTAGCCACCTGAGAAATTAAGATACATTAAAGGGACAGTATACACTCATTTTCATATAACTGCATGTAATAGACACTACTATAAAGAATAAGATGCACAGATACTGATATAAAAATCCAGTATAAAATGATTTAAAAACGCACTTAGAAACTCTCAGTTTAGCTCTGTTGAAAAGGCAGTTGGAGAGCCCACTGCAAGTGGGAAATAAGACACTCCCCCCCTCCCCCTTCGTTTGCATATGAAAAGACCCTTTACACAAACAGGAGCAAGCTGGAATAGGTATCTGACGGTATTCACATAAAACTTTGGGGCTTGGTTAGGAGTCTGAAAATCAGAGCAATGTTATTTAAAAATAAGCAAAACTATACATTTTTAAAAAAACTAAAACCTTATGGGCTATATAAATAGATCTTCTACAAAACATTTATGCAAATAAAAAATGAGTGTATAATGTCCCTTTAAATAAAGTACACATTTTTGGAAAGTACACCCTTTGGCGCATCAAATGGGGGGGTTACAAGTATTGCTAGCACAAAAATAGACAATGTAATAATAAGTGGAATATGACTCTTTGCTAACCATAAAATATTTTTTATGCAAAGCACCATATTCCATTAATTGTTGCGCACCTCAATTATGAGCTATAGATACATGTAGCCCCTCATTTGATGGGCCAAAGGGTGTACTTTCTACAAATGTGTGCTTTGTGTACCATATTTTAATTTTCCAAGTGGCTAGAACTGTTTAATTGCATGCAATCTTGAAATTGTCTAAGCAAATATAGCCTTTCACCTTTTATGGGTTATGTCTGCAATCAGACAGCTGTAGTAACCTGGGAAACTAAGATTCATTAAACAAATAACACATTTTTGGAAAGTACCCAACTTGGCACATCAAATGAGGGGGTACATATATTGCTAGCAAAAAAATAGACAATGTAATAATAAGTGGAATATGGCTCTTTCCTTTAAAATATTTTTTTTTTTAAGCAATGCAACTTATTCCATTAATTGCTGCACATCCCTAGTTCATGCTAGAAATACTTGTAGCCCCTCATTCGTTGCACCAAGGGGTGTACTTTCTGCAAATGTGTGCTTGGTGTACCCCATTTTAATTTCTCAGGTGGCTAGAACTGTTTTATTGCTGAAAACAGTACAGTAAATTCTAAGATGCTGTTTTTGATAATTTATCAAAATGACATGTCTGCAATAAAACAGTGGGAAAAAAAGAGTGAAATGTTCTTAATTTCTGCTTATTTCAGACAGGTTACCTACTACAAATATTTATTCACACATTTGATGATAGAGCTTAGAAAAATATAATTACATACTATTATTTGAGTCAGGAGTAAAAAAATACACTTTATTTTTCACATTTTATGCGCTATTTTTTAAACCTGATGATACATACACATAAATGGTATATTTTGAATCTGCTGGGTCTGCTGAAACCCCACCCCCCCAGCAATATATAGTTTGTATAGTTTATTCACACAAACTTTACTTCTAAAAGTGTTTAAACGTGAACTGCAACAAAAAGCTCAAAACTAGCTTAGCACACAGGTGGGAAATGGCTTAGCAGCCAAAGTGTGTCATATATAACATTGAGCTCATGCACGCGAAGTTACCTATGAGTCAGCACTGATGGGCTGAAATGCAAGTCTGTCAAAAGCACTGAGATAAGGGGACAGTTTGCAGAGGCTTAGATACAAGGTAATCACAGAGGTAAAAAGTATATTAATACAACTGTGTGAGTTATGCAAAACTGGGGGATGGGTAATAAAGGGATTATTTATCTTTTTAAAAAACAATAATTCTGGAGTAAACTGTCCCTTTAAAGGGACAGTCAAGTCCAAAAAAACCTTCCTGTTTAAAATAGGGCATGTAATTTTAAACAACTTTCCAATTTACTTTTATCACCAATTTTGCTTTGTTCTCTTGGTATTCTTAGTTGAAAGCTAAACCTAGGAGGTTCATATGCTAATTTCTTAGACCTTGAAGGCTGCCTCTAATCTAAATGCATTTTGATCGTTTTTCACCACTAGAGGGCATTAGTTCATGTGTTTCATATAGATAACGTTGAGCTCATACACGTAAATTTACTATGGAGACAGCTCTGATTGGCTAAAATGCAAGTCTGTGAAAAGAACTGAAATAAGGAGGCAGTCTGCAGAGGCATAGATACAAGGTAATCACAGAGGTAAAACGTGTATTATTAGAACTGTGTTGGTTATGCAAAACTGGGGAATGGGTAATAAAGGGATTATCTCTTTAAACAACAATAAATCTGGAGTAAACTGTCCCTTTAAGTTGAATCCTTTTACTAGTGCAATGTTTTAAAGTCACGGCTAGGATTAACTTTACAAGTGTCGTCACCCTTTTATGTAAGACAAAACCTGTATACGATTACAGCTTAGCCCAGTTTTATAGGCTATACCTGTAATGTTTGCAGAGTTATAGAATATGTCTTAGTTACAAAATTCTTTGATTACATTGTGCTTTCATATTTTATGGATTCAATAGGTTCCCAGTTTACCTAATGTGAGGCTGCACATACTACAATAGCATATCTAGAGTGCAGTATCAAATATACGTTTACTACACTTTTGGTTCACTACAACATACTATTTCAGTGTTTTTTGTTTGTTTTTTACTGAGAGAAAGTACAGCATATGAGAAGAAATGACATTGCTTACATGGTTCTAGTCCAGATATCAGTAATAGTCTATCCAAGTCCAACATATAGAAAAGTGACAACTTTATGTACTTTATGATTTAGGATTACGGCCAGCGGCTGAAACGCGTAAGTGCCGCTTTTATGCTCTCCCAAGCTGAAGCCCTACCTGAAACCTATGCTATGATGCTGTTTTAAATCTGCTTAAATAAAGACTGATGTTTTTAACTTACCCGGAGTCAAGATCCGAATCTTTTTTTCTGAACTTTATGTAAAGTGTCCATATTTTAGTGTGGTACGCAGATCTTTAAAAGGCATATGACGCCACAACATTTCCTTTTGTGATTAAAGTGATGGTAAGAAAAACAATTGTATAAAAATGATTTATTTCACAAGATAATTAAACAACTTGGAAGCATCCAGAAATGATTGATGAGAGCGTAGCACCTATGTCTTACATGTTTCGGCACTTAAGCCGTAACCATAGCTTAAAGTGATGGTAACCCAAGCATATAACAAACAGGATGTCAGTTTACACACACGGCTATTGGTTTAGAGGTGGAAACGTTACCTCAGTGAAGAAAGTGCTGTGGACGGCCGGAGACGCTGTGTTAGCGATCTCTTTTCTTTACAGATAGGGTGAGTTTAACATCGTTGTTTAGGAAACGATGACTGAAACTAATGTTTATTTTTAGCGATGGTAAATCCTACGCTTGGGTTTACTGTCACTTTAAGACAGAACATACATTTTTAACAAAGTCTCCAATTTATTTCTATTATCAAATTTGCTTTGTTTCCATTGTGTCCCTTTTTTGGGGGGTGCCCTAGGTAGGCACCTGGAGTATTTCATGGCAGGATAAAGTGCCGTCATTTAGTGCTCTTACAAATGGATAACATTCTTGCACAACTGCTGCTAAATAGTTCTCCAGACATGCCCGCGCTCCTGCGCTTCCCTGTTTTCAAGAAAAGATGCCTAGAGAACAACAAAAAAGTTGATAATAGAGGTAAATTAGAAAGTTTAAAATTGAATCATAAAAGAAAAAAAATTGGGTGCATGTCCCTTTATAAGTCCTTTGTGATTTGCAAATCTCTAAAAAAAAAGTCATTTTTAGTAAACTTAAAGGGATACGGAACCCAAATGTGTTTTCTTTCATGATTCAGATAGAGCAGCCATTTTAAGCAACTTTTTTCTTCGTTCTCTTGCTATCTTTATTTGAAAAAGAAGGCATCTAAGCTAAGGAGCCAGCCAATTTTTGGTTCAGTACCACGGACAGCACGTTCTTATTGGTGGATGAATTTATCCACCAATCGGTTGTTCACCAAAAATGGTCCGGCTTCTAAACATATATTTTCTTATCAAATAAAGATACCAAGAGAATGAAGAAAAAATGATAATAGGAGTAAATTAGAAAGTTGCTTAAAATTGCCTGCTCTATCTGAATCACGAAAGAAAAAAAATTGGGTTCAGTGTCCCTTTTAACAGTAAATCCGTAGAGAATAAAAAGAGATCATACACAAGGAAATTGGAACCATAAAATCAAATTGAAACATGAATCAAAGTTTTAATAAAAGTTCAAAGTTATCACAAACTCCCACGTAGTGGGGCCCCTGTACAGGTATTGTAAGGTGAAGCGGTTGGGGCCTAAAGGAAAAAAATATATATATAAAGAATGAATTACATTTTTCAATGGTTTTTGAAACTTTTGATGCTCAATATTAATATAAAAAATATATATTTTGTATTTTTTTACAGCAGATAAATAAGTAGTCTCTGATAACGTAGAAGATAAGGCCATGCCGCCTTCTGCTTTATAGGTCATTCTTAGATGGTGATCTGTACGCTGAAAATGTGCAACATATCTTATTACAGAGGAAAAAGGAATTGTAGTGGTGATGACATCATAAGGAAAGTCAGATGGAGTTATGGCTGTAATGCCAGGTGAGACTAGGAACGGTGCACTATATAAGCTCCATTTATCTTAGAGGGTAGTCATACACAAAAGTAACACTGTCCCCCTACTACACGCCACCGCTAGCTCAACTATCAGCACTAAGGGGAGGCACAACCACCAATACCCCCGATCCGTGTGTAAATATAGCTGGAGTGCAACCAGGGAGAATGTACACATAAGACCAACAGCACCAGATCTTCACTCACCTGGCAAGCTAACCGACCTTAAATCCGTAAGATACAGTCAGAAAACAAGCTGTATGGATCCGTGGTGTGAACGCTGCAGTGGCAACTCCAAAGCTTCCGTATCACCAGCTTCACGGAGCTTGCTGTCATGTGACCTTTATGCAGCCAATCGGAAAACCATCACAAAGTCGAACCCTCCATGACGTCATCGGCAAATCCAAACACTTATGTAGCGGTTGTAGTTACGTAGGCAGACCCGGCATTAGAAGCAGAATGGATACCCCTTTATCCATATAAATGTAGAAAAAAGTTCCAAAGGAAGCCTCCAGGTATAGATAAAAAAAATATATTTATTTCTTTATTGGATCATCACAGGAACAGAGGGAATCCCCTGCAATAAGAAAAGTTTCTTATTGCAGGGGATTCCCTCTGCTCCTGTGATGATCCAATAAAGAAATAAATATATTTTTTATCTATACTTGGAGTCTTCCTTTGGAACTTTTTTTCTATATCTTATTACACTCAAGATTCTATTGCCCATAAACCCAGCTTTATCTTTTAGTACCACTAAATACAGTAAAATTGCATAATTAACAAATCATAATAAAAAGCCAATGCAATAAAACTTACTATGAATTTTCACAGTAAGCTGGCAAATGTATTTTTTCTCTCCCATTTTCTGCCTCCCTGCGTCATGTGACAGACATTAGCCAATCACAGACTAGTATACGTATACCCTGTGAGCTTGTGCACATGCTCAGTAGGAGCAGATGCCTTAAAAAGTGTGTATATAAAAAGATTGTGCAAAATTTGATAATGGAAGTAAATTGGAAAGATTGTTAAAATTGTGTGCTCTTTCAGAATCATGAAAGTTTAAATTTGACTTGAGTGTCCCTTTAAGGGACATAAAAGTGAAAAAAAAAGAACATGCTGTATGTAATCTTTATATATATATTTTATTATAGCACTATTAATTGCATATAACTAAGTGTTTAACCTCTGCAAAGTCGGCTCCAGAGCAGCAATGTACTAGAGGGAGCTAGCTGAACACGTCTGGTCAGCCAATGACAAGAGGCATCAATCATCAGCTAGCATATGTACATATCCTCTGTGCAAGAATTGCATTACTGTAAAGTAGTGCACTGCTGCAACTGAGGATATGTGCATATGCTTTTAAATAAGAATACAAAAAGAACAAAGTCATTTTAATAACCAGAAGTGAATTGAAAAAAATGAAAATCCCTTTTTAATAACCATAAAAACCAACAAATATGAGGAGATCACTCAAATAGGACATAAGCCAGTTACCACTTTTTATTATAACAGAACAGCATAAAAGCTATAACTAATAACACAGTAAGACACATAAATACAATAAAAGTAAGTAAAACTATATGTAGTGGTACAGAATAAACTAGACAAAACCGTCCAGACTCCCTTTAAAAGGATATGAAACCCAAATTGTTTTCTTTCATGATTTAGATAGAACATGTGATTCTAAAGTGAAGGTCAATTTTGATGAATTAGTGCCCGGTTTTTAATAATCCTATTAAAAACTTACCTTTTAAAGCCCGTCGCAAGCCGTCTTCGCAGGTCCAAAATGACGAATCCGGCTTCCTCCAATCACGGCGTTGCAATAGGCCAAGATTCCTCCGGGGGAAGCCATGATTGGAGGAAGCCGGGTTCATCATTTATGACGTCTGCAGAGGCTTCCGACGGCCGGGGGAATCGCTGGAGTGGCTGCCAGGATTAAAAGGTAAGTTTTGGAAGAAAACAAATGAAAAGTCAATTTTGTTGAATTAAAGGGCCCTTGTTTTTAATAGGATTATTAAAAACCTAATTAATCAAAATTGACCTTCACTTTAAATCATTTTCCAATTTACTTCTATTATCTAATTTGTTTTGTTCTCTCGGGCTCTTGCCAAACTGCTGCCATCTAGTGCTACAGACCCGTGCTTGCTCCTGAGCATACCACCCTGCTTTTCAACTAAAGGATACCAAGAGAACAAAGACAATTTTGTTAATTGAAGAACATTGCAAAGTTGTTAAAAATTATGTTTCTTTCATGTAATTAGCAAGAGTCCATGAGCTAGTGACGTATGGGATATACATTCCTACCAGGAGGGGCAAAGTTTCCCAAACCTCAAAATGCCTATAAATACACCCCTCACCACACCCACAAATCAGTTTTACAAACTTTGCCTCCTATGGAGGTGGTGAAGTAAGTTTGTGCTAGATTCTACGTTGATATGCGCTCCGCAGCAGGTTGGAGCCCGGTTTTCCTCTCAGCGTGCAGTGAATGTCAGAGGGATGTGAGGAGAGTATTGCCTATTTGAATTCAATGATCTCCTTCTACGGGATCTATTTCATAGGTTCTCTGTTATCGGTCGTAGAGATTCATCTCTTACCTCCCTTTTCAGATCGACGATATACTCTTATTTATATACCATTACCTCTACTGTTTCTCGTTTCAGTACTGGTTTGGCTTTCTACTACATGTAGATGAGTGTCCTGGGGTAAGTAAGCCTTATTTTTTGTGACACTCTAAGCTATGTTTGGGCACTTTTATATAAAGTTCTAAATATATGTATTCAAACATTTATTTGCCTTGATTCAGGATGTTCAATATTCCTTTTTTCAGACAGTCAGTTTCATTATTGGGATAATGCATATGAATTAAAACATTTTTTCTTACCTTAAAAATTGACTTTTTTCCCTGTGGGCTGTTAGGCTCGCGGGGGCTGAAAATGTTTCATTTTATTGCGTCATTCTTGGCGCAGACTTTTTTGGCGCAAAAATTTTCTTTGTCATTTCCGGCGTCATACTTGTCGGCGGAAGTTGCGTCATGCTTTGACGTTTTTTCTCGCCAAAAATGTCAGCGTCACCGGATGTGGCGTCATTTCTGGCGCCATAGCATTTAGGCGCCAAATAATGTGGGCGGCTTTTTTGGCGCTAAAAAATATGGGCGTCATTATTGTCTCCACATTATTTAAGTCTAGTTGTTTATTTGCTTCTGGTTGCTAGAAGCTTGTTCATTGGCATTTTTTCCCATTCCTGAAACTCATTTAAGGAATTTGATAAATTTTGCTTTATATGTTGTTTTTTCTATTACATATTGCAAGATGTCTCAGATTGACCCTGAATCAGAAGCTACTTCTGGAAAATCGCTGCCTGATGCTGGATCTACCAAAGTTAAGTGTATTTGCTGTAAACTTGTGGTAACTGTCCCTCCGGCTGTTGTTTGTGATGAATGTCATGATAAACTTGCTAATGCAGATAATATTTCCTTTAGTAATGTTCCATTACCTGTTGCTGTTCAGTCAACATCTAATACTCAGGGTGTTCCTGTTAACATATAATTTTGTTTCTAAATCTATTAGGAAGGCTATGTCTGTTATTCCTCCTTCCAGTAAACGTAAAAGGTCTTTTAAAACTTCTCATTTTCCAGATGAATTTTTAAATGAACAACATCTTTCTGATTCGTTCTTTACTTAAAGAAGTCTTAATTGCATTAGAAATAGAGGATTCTGGTCCTCTTGATACTAAATCTAAATGTTTAAATACGGTTTTTAAACCTCCTGTAGTTATTCCGGAGGTTTTTCCCGTCCCTGATGCTATTTCTGAAGTAATTTCCAGGGAATGGAATAATCTGGGTAATTCATTTACTCCTTCTAAAAGGTTTAAGAAATTATATCCTGTGCCATCTGACAGATTAGAGTTTTGGGACAAAATCCCTAAGGTTGATGGGGCTATCTCTACTCTTGCTAAACGTACTACTATTCCTACGGCAGATAGTACTTCCTTTAAGGATCCTTTAGATAGGAAAATTGAATCCTTTCTAAGAAAAGCTTATTTATGTTCAGGTAATATTCTTAGGCCTGCTATATCTTTGGCGGATGTTGCTGCAGCTTCAACTTTCTGGTTGGAGGCTTTAGCACAACAAGTGACAGACCATAATACTCATAGCATTGTTAATCTTCTTCAACATGCTAATAACTTTATTTGTGATGCCATCTTTGACATCATTAGGGTTGATGTCAGGTATATGTCTTTAGCTATTTTAGCTAGAAGAGCTTTATGGCTTAAAACTTGGAATGCTGATATGTCTTCTAAGTCAACTTTGCTTTCCCTTTCTTTCCAAGGTAATAAATTGTTTGGTTCACAGTTGGATTCTATTATTTCAACTGTTAATGGGGGGAAAGGAACTTTTTTACCACAGGATAAAAAATCCAAAGGTAAATATAGGGCTGCTAATCGTTTTCGTTCCTTTCGTCACAATAAGGAACAAAAGCCTGATCCTTCCCCAACAGGAAGGGTATCAGTTTGGAAATCATCTCCAGTCTGGAATAAATCCAAGCCTTTTAGAAAGCCAAAGTCAGCTCCCAAGTCCACATGAAGGTGCGGCCCTCATTCCAGCGCAGCTGGTAGGGGGCAGATTACGATTTTTCAAAGAAATTTGGATCAATTCGATTCACAGTCTTTGGATTCAGAACATTGTTTCTCAAGGGTACAGAATAGGTTTCAAGATAAGGCCTCCTGCAAGAAGATTTTTTCTTTCTCGCGTTCCAATAAATCCAGTGAAGGCTCAAGCGTTTCTGAAATGTGTTTCAGATCTAGAGTTGGCTGGAGTAATTGTGCCGGTTCCAGTTCTGGAACAAGGTCTGGGGTTCTACTCAAATCTATTCATTGTGCCAAAGAAGGAGAATTCCTTCAGACTAGTACTGGATTTTAAGATATTGAATCGTTATGTAAGAATACCAACATTCAAAATGGTAACTATAAGGACTATTCTGCCTTTTGTTCAGCAAGGGCGTTATATGTCCACAATAGATTTACAGGATGCATATCTGCATATTCTGATTCATCCAGATCACTTTCAGTTTCTGAGATTCTCTTTTCTAGACAAGCATTACCAGTTTGTGGCTCTGCCGTTTGGCCTAGCAACAGCTCCAAGGATTTTTTCAAAGGTTCTCGGTGCCCTACTATCTGTAATCAGAGAACAGGGTATTGTGGTATTTCCTTATTTGGTCTTCACATTTAGCAGAATCTCATACGATTCGACTTGTATCGTTTCTTCAAGAACATGGTTGGAGGATCAATTTACCAAAGAGTTCGTTGATTCCTCAGACAAGGGTAACCTTTTTAGGTTTCCAGATAGATTCAGTATCCATGACTCTGTCGTTAACGGACAAGAGACGTCTGAAATTGGTTTCAGCTTGTCGAAACCTTCAGTCTCAATCATTCCCTTCGGTAGCCTTATGCATGGAAATTCTAGGTCTTATGACTGCTGCATCGGATGCGATTCCCTTTGCTCGTTTTCACATGCGACCTCTTCAGCTCTGTATGCTGAACCAGTGGTGCAGGGATTATACAAAGATATCACAATTAATATCTTTAAAACCGAATGTACGACACTCTGACGTGGTGGACAGACCACCATCGTTTAGTTCAGGGGGCTTCTTTTTTTCCTCCAACCTGGACTGTGATCTCAACAGATGCAAGTCTGACAGGTTGGGGAGCTGTATGGGGGTCTCTGACAGCACAGGGGGTTTGGGAATCTCAGGAGGCGAGATTACCAATCAACATTTTGGAACTCCGTGCGATTTTCAGAGCTCTTCAGTCGTGGCCTCTTCTAAAGAGAGAGTCGTTCATTTGTTTTCAGACGGACAATGTCACAACCGTGGCATATGTCAATCATCAAGGAGGGACTCACAGTCCTCTGGCTATGAAAGAAGTATCTCGAATACTTGTATGGGCGGAATCCAGCTCCTGTCTAATTTCTGCGGTTCACATCCCAGGTATAGACAATTGGGAAGCAGATTATCTCAGTCGCCAAACATTACATCCGGGCGAATTGTCTCTTCACCCAGAAGTATTTCTTCAGATTGTTCAATTCTGGGGACTTCCAGAAATAGATCTGATGGCTTCTCGTCTAAACAAGAAGCTTCCCAGGTATCTGTCCAGATCCAGGGATCCTCAGGCGGAAGCTGTGGATGCATTGTCTCTTCCTTGGAAGTATCATCCTGCCTATATCTTTCCGCCTCTAGTTCTTCTTCCAAGAGTGATTTCCAAGATTCTAAAGGAGCGTTCGTTTGTTCTGCTGGTGGCTCCAGCATGGCCTCACAGGTTTTGGTATGCGGATCTTGTTCAGATGGCTACTTGTCAACCATGGACTCTTCCGTTAAGACCAGACCTTCTATCGCAAGGTCCTTTTTTCCATCAGGATCTCAAATCCTTAAATTTTGAAGGTATGGAGATTGAACGCTTGATTCTCAGTCATAGAGGTTTCTCTGACTCCGTAATTAATACTCTGTTACAGGCTTGTAAAACTGTATCTAGGAAGATATATTATTGAGTCTGGAAGACTTACATCTCTTGGTGCTCTTCTCATCATTTTTCCTGGCATTCTTTTAGAATTCCTAGAATTTTACAATTTCTTCAGGATGGTCTGGATAAAGGTTTGTCTGCAAGTTCTTTGAAAGGACACATTTCTGCTCTTTCTGTGTTGTTTCACAGAAAGATTGCTAATCTTCCTGATATTCATTGTTTTGTTCAGGCTTTGGTTCGTATCAAACCTGTCATTAAGTCAATCTCTCCTCCTTGGAGTTTGAATTTGGTTCTGGGGGCTTTACAAGCTCCTCCGTTTGAACCTATGCATTCTCTGGACATTAAATTACTTTCTTGGAAAGTTCTGTTCCTTTTGGCCATCTCTTCTGCTAGAAGAGTTTCTGAGTTATCTGCTCTTTCTTGTGAATCTCCTTTTCTGATTTTTCATCAGGATAAGGCGGTGTTGCGAACTTCTTTTCAATTCTTACCTAAGGTTGTGAATTTTAACAACATTAGTAGAGAAATTGTGGTTCCTTCATTATGTCCTAATCCTAAGAATTCTAAGGAAAGATTGTTGCATTCTTTGGATGTAGTTGGAGCTTTGAAATATTATGTTGAAGCTACTAAAGGTTTCCGAAAGACTTCTAGTCTATTTGTTATCTTTTCCGGTTCCAGGAAAGGTCAGAAGGCCTCTGCCATTTCTTTGGCATCTTGGTTAAAATCTTTAATTCATCATGCTTATGTCGAGTTGGGTAAAACTCCGCCTCAAAGGATTACAGCTCATTCTACTAGGCCAGTTTCTACTTCCTGGGCATTTAGGAATGAAGCTTCTGTTGATCAGATTTGCAAAGCAGCCACTTGGTCTTCTTTGCATACTTTTACTAAATTCTACCATTTTGATGTGTTTTCTTCTTCTGAAGCAGTTTTTGGTAGAAAAGTACTTCAGGCAGCAGTTTCAGTTTGATTGTTCTGCTTATAATTTCAGTTTTTTCATTATAAGATTAAAACTTTATTTTGGGTTGTGGATTATTTTTTCAGCGGAATTGGCTGTCTTTATTTTATCCCTCCCTCTCTAGTGACTCTTGCGTGGAAGTTCCACATCTTGGGTATTTATTATCCCATACGTCACTAGCTCATGGACTCTTGCTAATTACATGAAAGAAAACATAATTTATGTAAGAACTTACCTGATAAATTCATTTCTTTCATATTAGCAAGAGTCCATGAGGCCCACCCTTTTTTTGTGGTGGTTATGATTTTTTTGTATAAAGCACAATTATTCCAATTCCTTATTTTTTATGCTTTCGCACTTTTTTCTTATCACCCCACTTCTTGGCTATTCGTTAAACTGATTTGTGGGTGTGGTGAGGGGTGTATTTATAGTACTTATAGGCATTTTGAGGTTTGGGAAACTTTGCCCCTCCTGGTAGGAATGTATATCCCATACGTCACTAGCTCATGGACTCTTGCTAATATGAAAGAAATGAATTTATCAGGTAAGTTCTTACATAAATTATGTTTTTATCTGAATCACAAATTTTTTGGGGGGGATTTTATAACCCTTTCAAGTACCTCCTATTTTCCCTACGATCCCATCCACTATTATGAATGAGAAATATTCCCCCCCCCCTTGTCCTTCCTGAATACTAATATATATATAATGTTAGTTATGAGTAGTATATATAAAAATAATAATCATTGAAGTATTCTTTGATTATGTAGTTTTGTCTTTTTTTTCCATGTAATTTAAACCCGAAAATTGTGTCTTTCCACTGAGCCAGGCCGAGTGTACTCTAAAAATTTCTTATCCTATAACATGGCACACCTTGATTGGTTGATCAGTCTTGTCGCTCAGTTATATTGTCCCTATTTGGCCACAGTGAGATAAGGTAAAGATGCTTAAAAAAAAAAAAAAAAAAAAGGTATATCCCTGAACTGCAAAACAATGCAGATATTGCTACAGATATGGCAGTTTAAATGCGTTTTTAAAACCATTTATTTTTTTTAAGCAGATATTTTGCAATGCAGCTAGGGGGGTGACTAAACCTCCCTGTGCCCCAGGGGTAAAGGCTTTGACGGGGCTCCCCGTTTTATCAGCACCCAACCGGCAGCTGCATAGGCGCAAGAGGAGATGCTTCTCTGTGACTGAGTCTTCCTTCCCCATTGGTTAGTCAGCACCAGGGGATCTGCTTTTGTAGAGTCTTCCTTTACAAATATGGCGGCAGGTTTTTCCTTATGGCCCCGTTGTGACCATACACCCTCCTTACACTGTGAGCCCTGTTTTTAAGGGGGGAGCCGGGCATAATGCAGATGGCACCACGGCCCCACCAATACTAATTGCAGATGGGCTCCTTAGAGGTGTGACCTGGTCTCCACTTAGACTTCTGAAACAATTGGAAGTTCGCCCCTGTACTGTGCTCATATAAAATACTTTCTTAAAGGGACATGAAACCCAAAATGTTTCTTTCACTATTCAGAGCATACAATCTTATACAACTTTCCATTTTACTTCTAAAATCTCATTTGCTTTGTTCTCTTGGTGTCCATTGGTTTACCAATGTGTTCAGCTAGCTCCAAGCAGTGCACTGCTGCCCCTTCAATAAAGGATACCAAGAGAATGAAGCTAAATTGATCATAAAAGTACATTGGAAAGCGGTTTAAAAACATATGCTGTCTGAATCCTAAAAGAAAATAAATAAGGTCCCTTTAAGGCATAATAAATGTATTATCTTGCTTTAATGTTTAGTAACTGTGAAATGTAGTTACATTATATGTACAGTACACGCACACTCAGGCACTGCAGCTTTAAAATGATGGTAAATTAAACCTAAACTGCATCTGGCGAGATGATCTAAGACGTCTCATCAATACGGTGAGGTACTAATAAGTACTAATTTTAACTTGAGAGATATTTATCTCACTATACAGGGTAATATATGTGAAGGAGAGACTCCCATATTACAATATAAGGTCTAATAAAAAATTCCCAAAGATTTTGTGTGACTTCTCTCTCGAGTTTTTTTATGATCAGGCCCTAAGTGTTTTGGATACCTTAATTCATTGTTTCCTTCTTAATACAAGGAGAGTCCTTGGCTTCATTCCTTACTGTTAAGAAATACTGAACCTGGCTACCAGGAGGAGGCAAAGACACCCCAGCCAAAGGCTTAAACACCTCTCCCACTTCCCCTATCAACCCAGTCATTCTTAGCCTCTCAGGATGGGGAGCTGTTTGGGGTGCCGAGAAGGCACAGGGCCTGTGGTCTCAGGAGGAACGTTCCCTCCCAATCAACATTCTGGAACTTCGAGCAATCTACAATGCTTTGAAGGCTTGGCCTCTTCTGGGTTCATCCCGGTTTATCAGATTCCAATCAGACAATATAACCTTAGTGGCTTACATCAACCATCAGGGGGGAACAAGAAGCTCTTTAGCCATGAGGGAAGTATCTCAGATTCTGGAGTGGGCAGAGGCCCACGGCTGTTTGCTGTCAGCGATCCACATTCCGGGGGTGGACAACTGGGAAGCGGATTTTCTCAGAAGACAATCCTTTCATCCGGGGGAATGATCTCTCCATCCCGAAGTGTTTGCGGAGATATGCTACATGTGGGGGATGCCGGAGATTGATCTCATGGTGTCTTGTCTCAATACCAAACTACCCAGATATGGGTCGAGGTCCAGGGATCCTCAGGCAGAGCTAATAGATGCATTAGCGGTGCCTTGGAGGTTCAATCTGATCTACCTGTTTCTGCCATTACCACTCCTTCCCCGGGTAGTGGCCCACATCAAGCAGGAGCAGGCGTCAGTAATACTGATTGCTCCATCGTGGCCGCGAAGGACGTGGTTCACGGATCTAGTGAGAATGTCCTCTTCTCCTCCATGGAAGTTACCTTGTCGCAGGGATCTGCTGAAACAAGGTCCTTTTGTTAATCAAAATCTAGATTCTCTGAGGCCGACTGTGGAGATTGAATGCTTAGTCCTTGCCAAGAGAGATTTTTCTGAGAGAGTTATTGATACAGTACTCTCATTCAAGCTTGTAAGCCAATTGCTCGTCGCATCTATCATAAGGTGTAGAGAACCTACTTATTCTGGTGTTAGGAACGTTGATTTCCTTTGCATAAAGTTAAGGCTGGCAGGATTCTGTTGTTTCTCCAGGATGGTCTGGAGAAGGGTCTTTCGGCCAGTTCCCTGAGGGGACAGATTTCGGCCTTGTCTGTTTTACTGCACAAGAGGCTCTCTGAGCTTCCAGATGTTCAGTCTTTTATTAAGGCTCTGATTAGGATCAGACCTGTGTTCAGATCTTCGGCTCCCCCTTGGAGTCTGAATCTGGTTCTTAAAGTTTTGCAACGGGCTCCGTTTGAGCCTATGCATGAAATTGACATTAAGTTGTTGTCCTGGAAAGTTCTTTTTCTACTAGCTATTGCTTCGGTGTGCAGAGTTTCTGAAATTGCCACCCTGCAATGTGAGCCTCCTTATCTGGTGTTCCATTCGGATAAGGCTGTCCTACATACTAAGTTAGGGTTTCTCCCTAAAGTCGTGTCAGACCGCAACATCAATCAAGAGATTGTGGTCCCTTCTTTGTGTCCTAATCCTTCTTCGAAAGAACGTTTACTTTATAATTTGGACGTGGTTTGTGCCTTGAAGTTTTATCTTCAAGCTACTAAGGACTTCCTTGTTTGTGGCATATTCTGGGAAGCGTAAGGTCTAGAAGGTCTCTTCGACTTCCTTATCTTTTTGGTTGAGGAGTCTTATCCGCTTAGATTATGAGATAGCGGGACATAGACCTCCTCCGAGAATTACGGCTCATTCTACTAAAGCAGTGGCTTCCTCTTAAGGCCTCTATAAAGGCCTTTAAGAACGAGGCCTTTATAGATCCGATTTGTAAGGCGGCTACCTGGTCCTCCTTACACACTTTTTCTAAATTCTATAAGTTTGATGTTTTTGCTTCAGCTGAAGCAGCCTTCGGGAGAGAGGTTTTGCAGGCTGTGGTGCCCTCTGATTAGGTTCTGCCTCTCTTTTTGTCCCTCCCGCTTTCATTCAGTGTCCTCTAGAGCTTGGGTATATGTTTCCAAACAGTAAGGAATGAAGCCATGGACTCTCCTTGTATTAAGAAGGAAAACATAAATTATGCTTACCAGATAATTTCATTTCCTTCTAGACGAGGAGAATCCACAGCCCCCCACCTGTGTTCTCCGATGGGCGGCCCCCTAAATTTATAATGTTCTTGTGGCACCTTTTATACCCTGAGATTTCTCCTACTGTTCCCTCAGCAGAATGACTGGGGGATAGGGGAAGTAGGAGAGGTATTGAAGCCTTTGGCTGGGGTGTCTTTGCTGCCTCCTTGGTGGCCAAGTTCAGTATTTCCCAACAGTAAGGAATGAAGCCGTGAACTCTCCTCCTTGTTACAGAAGTAAATTAAATTATCTGTTAAGCATAATTTATGGGTTTTTTTTGTTTGTTTTTTCACAAGCGCTAAAACAATTTTTTTAGCTTTGTTAGTATTATATTTCTATAGCCCCGTCCAGCCTCCTCCACTATATTGTGTTTTTTTTATTTTTTACTGAGGTGATATTTTCACCTCTAAACCAATAGGCAATCTTGCCATACGACACTTTAATTATAAATAAATTAAAAACAAAAAGTGGCTAGATTGTCTATTGGTTTAGAGGTGAAAAAAACAATAATAAAAAACAGAGTTTTGCTGTGGGCGGCCGGAGGGGGCTATAAAAATATAAGCGATGAAGGTATCAAAAATAATATAGATTACGAATAGGATTGCAGTTGAGGTTTAATTTACCATCACTTTAAACACCTCTTGCTTTTGTGTTAAAAAAAAAAAAATAGAGAGATCAAAAAGCAAACTATGTAACCTGCAAATGCTGCAAATAGCTGGTTTAGGCAATTTGCAGCATTTTGAAGACCAAGGTTACAGAGTTTGCTTTTTGGCTTCACTAGGGAGTGTGGGACAAAGCACATTTTGTTACTCAAAAGAAAAGTGTTTTCCTAGATGCTACACAGGACTGGGATGCAGTGGCATATTCCTGGCATTTAGTGGATGGAGTGAGGGATGTTAAAGGGACAGTCTACACCCTTATTAACATTCGCTTATACCTTAGATCGTGTTCATATTTTCCTAGCTCACCCCCTCTACCCTGCTTCACAAACAGAGATCTCAGAAATACTAACTTTGATTTGAGTCGTTAAAAATGGCCGACAAACTCAGCCCATTGCCTTCTCCTCCTACCTTGAACTCCCCTTCTCTTTCAATCTCATACTCGTGCACATTCAACCATCTACGTCATTTACGTGTAAACACGCATGCTCCTATATGCGGAAGTGACGTAGATGAAGTCCGTCTGTGCTGCACGTCTAAAACTAAGCAGAGTGTTTTTTCATTCCTCCGCTACACACAAATTACAAAGAGATTTTAGTTCCGTTTTTTTAGGTTCCTCATAAGGTGCGCATGCGCAAAACAACAAAAGCGCAATCCTGATTTTTCATCCGTGATCTAATTTTGATTGGAGCGTTTCAATGGAGAAAGTTTATGATGTAGTTAATAGGCTGAGCTGGTCGGCCATTTATAACGAATATAAACAGAGTTTGGATTAGGAATAACTCCGTTTGTGAAGCAGACTGGTTACGGTATAGGGGGTGAGTTAGAACAATCAGAACTGAATCCAACATATAAGCAAATGTTAATATGGGTGTAGACTGTCCCTTTAAGGCCGCTCAGGGTGGGCAAGGTCAGACTAGGTTGTGGGCAGGAGGGGCAGACAGATCAGGGTCTTTGTGATCCCAAGATATTTATATTCAAGGGAGAGCATTAAGAGGACAGTTGTAAACTCTCCTACCTCCTGAAACGTTACCTCCCAAATGAACATACATACACAAATTCTGAGAGGCAACCATGGAGCCTCGTATTTATCTGGCTTCACTTTTCCTTTTTCTCCAGGTCTCCTCTACCCCCCCCCCCCCCCTTATTTGCACCACACAGTAAACTTCTCTCCTCTATGGCTGGCTTGTTTTATCTGTATTTTTGTTTGCATTTATATATAGGTTTTGGATTGTTTTCTTACAAGGAATTGCTCATTTGAAGTCACTTTTTATAGAAACATATATTTTTGTTTTGATAAATAGTTCTATTACCGTTTGTTTTATTGCACCATTCTCCATTATAGGAAAAAACATGTTTTGGTCCCTTACATGAACCTATGAATGATATATAGTAATTTTACTAGCTAAGACAAAAGCAGTACGTGTGCTGATCAATTCTTAAAGGGACAGTCTACACCAGAATATTTATTGTTTAAAAAGATAGATAATCCCTTTATTACCCATTCCCCAGTTTTGCATAACCAACACAGTTATATAAATTATACTTTTTCCCTCTGTAATTACCTTGTATCTAAGCCTCTGCAGACTGCCCCCTTATTTCAGTTATTTTGACAGACTTGCATTTTAGCCAATCAGTGCTGGCTCCTAGGTAACTCCACAATGTTATCTATATGACACACATGAACTAATGCCCTCTAGTGCTGAAAAACTGTCAAAATGCATTCAGATTAGAGGCGGCCTTCAAGGTCTAAGAAATTGGTATATGAGCCTCCTAGGTTTAGCTTTCAACTAAGAATACCAAGAGAACAAAGCAAAATTGGTGATAAAAGTAAATTAGAAAGTTGTTTTAAATGACATGGCCTATCTGAATCATGAAAGTTTAATTTTGGACTAGACTGTCCCTTGAACAAAAATTGTGCAGTAATTTTAAAGAGAGGGAAGGTGCTGTGTATATGTACATCCTATATTTAGCTGATGTGGAAGTGCTTATGGTATGGAGATGTAATATATAGTGTTGTGCTTTATATAGGATTGTTGGGACGTGGGGCCATAAAGGGTGAGGGGAATATGGGGGTAAGGCTGAGGGGCCGACAAATTTGTCTTGCCCAGGTCCCACAAATGCTAAGGGTTGCCCTGATGAGAAGAATATGCAGAAGTTGTTTAAATATTGAAAAAGTAATTTTAAAGTTTTATTATCTTTAAAGTGCTGGGCAGCACCATCGTGTAACGTAGGTTTCCTCCTCTGCTGAGGCCAGATGGGGACAACTATAGATGGGTCACTAGAGCGTGCAACCAGTCACTGAGTTAAAGGGACACTACTCTGTAAAATTGGTCTCCACTTAATGTGTTCCTAATGACTTGTTATACCAGCTACAGAGAATAAAATGTATGAAACTGCTCCTTTTATGTTTATTTTTGTAAATTAAATAGCTGGATTTGCTCTTTAAAACCACAATCCATTAACCCCTTAATGACTTGGGAATTGCTATGTTGCTAGCACGGTCTTGCCACGATATTCTAGGATGACTACCGCCGGAAGGGAGGTCATAATAGCGTGGTCCTGCCGCTCGTTGTATGAGCCTACCTAGGTTTAGCTTTTAACAAAGAATACAAAGAGAACAAAGCAAACTTGATGATAAAAGTAAATAAGAAAGTTGTTTAAAATTGCATGCCCTATCTGAATCATGAGTTTAATTTTGACTAGACTGTCCCTTTAAATTAGACAAAGACAAAATAAATTACATGAATTTTGACTGCAATTTTTTTTTTTTTTTTTTTGTACCTTCTTTTTTCTTTTTTTTTTTAATGGCATGAAAATTAAACATCTTTTAGTACAATGCCCCTTTACACTTTACATCTTTATACATCAATATGAATAACTAATCTTATTTAAATATTATTCTCACTCTCTCGCTTGACTTTAGTTTCAGTGAAAAGTTGTCACAATGTGCCTTAACTTGGAATACCTCAGACTGTTTAACAGGTTATGGGTCAGCTGTGCGTTTGGAACTGGACATGACCATGAATCTGTTTGTTTTATTTCACAATAACCACATATTCTCTGTTTTTACACTGGTTATAATATCTAAACTTATTGATAATTCATTAAAGGGACACTAAAGTCAAATTTAAGCTTTTATGATTCAGATAGTGCAGCAGATAGAGCACCCTGGATAGCGCTTGCTTATTGGTGGCTACATTTAGCTACCAATAAGCAGGCGTAACCCAGTTTCTAACAAAATATGGTCCGGCTCCTAAGCTTTACATTACTGCTTTTAAAATAAAGATACCAGGAGAATGAAGGTTTGATAATAGGAGTAAATAATAATGTTGCTTAAAATTGCTGCTCTATCTGAATCATTAAAGGGACATAAAACACTAAATACATGCTAGATAGAATGATGCATGCAAAGAAAAGATTAGTCCATGACTAACCTGTAGATGTATTTTTTTAAAGTTTCATTAGTTGTTTAAAAAGTGACAAAATAAGTGTAAAGTTTTAGTGTCTATAAAACACTGGGAGCTGCCATGTTGTAACTTGTGTTACCTTCTCTGCTGTGGCCAATTAGGGACAGTTATAAATAGGTCACTAGAGTGTGCAGCCAATGGTTGTGCTGGATTTAACAGTGTTCTGCACTTCCATTTCTAACAGGAACTGAAAAGCTCACAATTTCAGAATGGAATAAAAAAAAAAAAAAACATCTCTCTCCTTTAGACACATTGCTCTCTCAGAACACAGAAAAAAACCCACAGACTTTTTAACTCAACTGCTTCAATTGCCATCTAACTTACTACAGGCAGCCTTCTGGAAAACAGCTTCCCTCACCCCAAGCTCATTTCCTCATTTATAGATAGTCTCCCACACAACTTTCACTCTCCTGAAACGACAGGTGCAAACACTGATCAGCACATCCTTCCATTCCCTTAACCCCATAGAATACACAGTACTTTTATTATATTATGTTTCATATACCTTTTGTTCCCTTATGCAATTGTTACAGTAATTCTGTGTCTTATGTTTTTAACTTGTTCCCAATTCTGTAAAAATGCTCAATATATTCATATTCCTTTTTGCTACCCTTTGTCTCTAGAACAAACTACACTATTCAATTACTCCTTCTCCCTCTCCACCTGCACTGTTCATTAGCCCATCTCTCTTAAACTCGCCCCTCTTACCACTGCTCGGAAATCACACACTCATCCCCAGCCCTGGCATACTCCTCTGACACAGTACCTACGCAGATGTTCCCGTACTGCTGAACGGCATTGGAGAAAATCACGGAGTTAAGCTGATTTTCTTCATTACAAATTCATCTTGAACTCCTACTGCTCTGCCCTTAATCTCAACAAGCAACACTACTTCTCTACTCTTATCTCTAATCTTTCTTCAAACCCAAAACTTCTGTTCTCCACTTTCAATACTCTCCTCCGCCCTCCCCCACTTCCTAATACAACTTCTCTGTCAGCTCAAGACTTTGCCAGTTACTTCATTAACAAAATTGATTCCATCAGACATGAAATCAGCTCTCAACATAATTCCATTCTCTCCCCCCCCTCAAATACTCTCACTCAACCACAACCCTCATAACCTGAAACTTAGTTCATTCTCCCCTGTTACTGAGGAAGAAGTTTCAGCACTTATACTGCGCTCTCACCTCACTACCTGTCCCCTTGACCCTATCCCCTCACAGCTGCTCCCCTCTCTCTCTGCTACCCTTACCCCTATACTAACACACATTTTCAACCTCTCCCTCAGCACTGGTACATTTCCCTCATCAATGAAACATGCACTGGTCACACCTATCCTCAAAAAACCTTCCCTTGATTCTACCTCCCCATCCAACTACCGCCCTATTTCCCTCCTCCCTCTTGCTTCAAAGCTTCTCGAAAAACTAGTATATGCACGCCTATCCCATTTCCTTACGTTAAACTCCCTTCTTGACCCGCTGCAATCTGGATTTCGTCCCTATCACTCCACAGAGACAGCTATTGTTAAGGTCACCAACGACCTACTTACAGCTAAATCAAAAGGCCACTTCTCGGGGCGGAGCCAACCATGGAGGCAACTGGACGTGCTTTTATGCAGCTCCGGGCTATATGATATGCTTTTATAGTTTAACTTCTATAGAAAGGACTCAAACTTTGATTATGTTACAACAGAAGGTGACCACTACTTAGCCTAAATTTATGGACATTCAAGATACATCACTTTGTGCATTTATCGCTGACACCATACATTAGACAACGCCACGTGTAGCGAATACATAAGTGCCTCCACCTGGCTTACTCTGCCGGCATGGAAGCTCTAGAAATGTGGGAACAGCATACCCTACAATCCCTGGAGCGGCATTTTCAGAGCATGAAAGAGGATCTAAGGGCTCTATTATCTGCCCTGACTCCGTCGCCGACACATGTGGATAATAGATCTGGCCCGGTACTATGTGAAGAAAACTACGCCTCACCCGGACTCACGCTACAGGAAAGCTCAAGTACTCCACCAGGCGATCCTATACTGAACCCTCTCTACAGTACCCCAGACCAAATGTCGGACATACCTACTTTACACGCAGCTCCAGAGGATAAAGCAGTATTGCGCCTTGATACTTTGCGCACACAAGCTGGCCTACTACCCACGGTTATGCCTCCCCATTTGGGACTCACAGTTCGGCTTCCTACGGACAAGCCGATATGTCTGAGCCACCCCTTGAAGAGGACCGTGCTATTGGACTCAGCTGATTTTACACCCTTTGCGCGGAATGGGGTTTTGGCTCTGCAGCGATCCTCCACTAATGGGTCCCCGCTCACTCAGGATACATTAGCCACGCTCATGTCAGTATCGCTAACCGATACCCATCCTGACACTACAGACTACCGCTCCTCTTTGCAGCTACCGCGGGGTCCCTCAGACTCTGGAGAGTCATTAGTAGATGGAAGGACTCTGGCTTTGCATCAGAAAGGTACAACTAGCCATTGTGTACGAGTGCCGGAGTCCTGGTATTACCCTCCATATGCGACCCCTACTATGCCGGCAGAGAAAAGCATAGGACTGACTTATCTCCCTTTCTCTTATGCAAAGATCAGGCCTGTTTCTTCGGATCTACAACTCAGCTCTGCCAATAACAACTCCTGGACTTTAGATTTCAGCTTGCAGCATGAGATTAGGCATGGTATTGGTTAAATCTCTTTTTACCCCTGAACATACGCCATAGTAAACTAATACTTTTTGCTGTGGGGCTTATTATGATTGTCAGCTCATGTAATCTTTGTTTCCAGTTTAAGCTTTGTTAGTTTAGAGTTCATTCTGCCGGTTAAGCTTGTTACAAACTAGTGATCCCTAGGCTGTTATGTTTCTTGGCTCTAATTTACATGCAGAAATTGCTACCCCTATCTAATTAGCCTTGAATGCCTAATCAGTAAACTGCAATCTCCTACTCCAGCCGCCTTGACTCTGGGGTTTATAGTGTTGCATATACATTATATATTCAAAATATGTTTCATAGATGTGTATGGAGCTAATACCTTTAGCTTATTATGCCTATGTTTTATCTCAATGTTTATTCGTGTTTGCCTCTACATATGGTATCCCTTAGAGATTTTTACCTATATGCTAACTGGGATACTATCTAACTACAGTAAGGTTCACCAACAGGGTATATATACTTTTTCCCAAGCTATTTATCGCTTACTATATACCCAACCACTGCTAATGCAATAGATTGCCTCTTGTTTAGCATCTCTGGCTCATACCATAGTTATTGAGGAGTAGGGAGATTCACTGTCAATTTTCTCAGCTGTATACTAATAGTCCAAACATTACCTACTACCTTAAGCGGCTTTACTGAGATACTTAAAGTTAATGTTGAACATTAGATAATAGTTCTTCCAAATTTGATAAGTGATATTTTTCCTTATTCAATAGCCCAGTATGTTAAATAGACCATGGATAGTATGTTCAAGCATACACTCTGTTTGCTCTCCCCCAAGCTGGTATGTTTTAATATATCAAATGTTATACTTAGACGCTATCAGTCAGAACTATTCAGTACTGTCAAGTCTATTGTTGTCACTGCATATTTCATATTGGTGGTCTGTTTCAAAGTATTAACTTAGCAGGAGACATAATACTCATATATAGGTTAGACACGATCAGCTATAACTCCTGATTAAGCTACTAAGAAAGGTATTATGCCCATTAGTGCTATTAACCTACTACACAGGCTATACACAACACTATACCATAGTCCTAGGATTCTGAAAGCGGCCCTTTATGTTTAATATTTATCAAATATTCATTACTTTGCTCTCTTATTAGCTGTCAACCTATTTATTACCCTCTTAAGTTAAATAGATATGTGGTGATTGCGATATTTATAGGAATATAAGCTATATCTACCCCACAGCTATTGCTTTTTATGATTGTTACTTAAGTGTTGGGGTTATTTTTATTCTATATGTTATTTGCTATTATTATTGATGATAGTGAGACTGTCTTCCCTAGCTTCTCTATAATTCGGTCCACATTATCAGTATATATTACTTACACCAGTTTAAGCCTCTCTCCTTCCTTTCCCGCCGGTGCTTTCTGCCTGCGGGTCATATCCCTACTCCTTTTTCCCACATCGCTTATAGGTAGCACTCCCCCAGGAGAGGGGCTCACCCAGAAACCCAGAAATCCCCTTTGCCCCAAGCATACTAATGTTGCCCTTTCCATATAATACTACAGACAAACTGCTGAGGCTCATTACTTCCCATATTTAAGTCTTAGATCTCTCTTAGTTGTTTATTTTATACTTTAACATCTTATGATCTATTAGTGGGCGCATAAATATACTCACCCATATTCTGGATATCCCCAATGGGTTAAACATATCTGTTTCTACAGGAGCTATATAAATGACTTTTATTGAGCCTATGTACTGTTTAGTTACACAATATATTCTCCTAATGTGCGCTTCGCACTACAGTATATACCTTTCCCTTACATAGGTAGGGAGAAGTTCAGCTGACTTCTCCGAAACAGGAACCTAATAATCCTAGTATTATTTTCGGTATCTATTTGACAGACGAAGAAACCAATCCATGCTTGATTGCAGTATGAGCTCCACCGCATTGACTGGAAGGCTCCGCCCCTCCACCTCCCCCCATATATTTAAGCGGCTTTCGTCCGCTGATAGTCCCTTCCCCCCTTATATATTTCGGCCCAAGAGTGGCCGACACATATGCTAACTCTCCACAGGCAGATACCCTGTTTCACATATCTCAATGAGTGTTTCCTACTAGGTCGTGGAGATCATTCGCTAGTAATATAATATAAAACGAAGTTCTATTTCATCTCACCTAAACTTTTGCCTAGCACCATGTTAATTTTTGATATGTATTTTTCTTATTACAGACGCATTTTGTTTTGTCACTAATATTTGCTTATAGGCAATGTAATACTTTCTTGGATGTAATATTGTCTTAAGGGTGAATAATGTTTGTCAATCTTTGCTTCAACTTCAATAAAAATTTATTAAAAAAAAAAAAAAAAAAAAAAAAAAAGGCCACTTCTCTCTGCTTACCCTCCTTGATCTGTCCGCAGCCTTTGACACTGTCGACCACCCTCTTTTGCTCCAAACCCTCCAATCCTTCAGCATCTATGACACAGCCCTTCCGTGGCTCTCTTCCTACCTGTCAAACCATACCTTCAGTGTAGCCTTCTCTGGGGCCTCCTCTGCCCCGTCACCACTTTCTGTCGGAGTACCACAAGGCTCTGTCCTCGGTCCCCTTCTCTTCTCAATCTATACGTCATCACTAGGTTCCCTAATTAAGTCCCACGGTTTCCAATATCATTTGTATGCCGATGACACCCAAATCTACTTCTCTGCACCAGAACTATCTCCTTCCTTGCTAACCCGTGTCACTAACTGTCTTTCTCACATCTCTTCCTGGATGTCCTCTCACTACCTCAAGCTAAATCTCTCCAAAACTGAGCTCCTCATTTTCCCCCCTTCTTCCAAAATCTCCACCCCCAATATCTCTATAACTGTCGACAACTCCATCATTACCCCTACCCCGCATGCCCGATGTCTCGGGGTCACATTTGACTCAGATCTTTCCTTCACTCCTCACATTCAGTCCTTGGCTACAGCCTGCCGCTTCCACCTTAAAAACATCTCTAAAATTAGACACTTCCTTACACAAGACACAACTAAGATTTTAATCCAGTCTCTTTCTTTCCCGCCTTGTTTACTGCAACTCTGTCCTCTCTGGTCTCCCCACCTGCCGCCTAGCTCCTTTACAATCCATAATGAATGCCTCTGCCAGACTCATCTTCCTTACACGTCGCTCTTCATCTGCTGCGCCTCTCAATACCTTCACTGGCTTCCTCTTGCCTCTAGGATCAAACACAAAACTCTCACTCTTACATACAAAGCCCTCAACTGCACTGCTCCCCCCTACATCTCAGACCTTGTCTCCAGATACTCTCCCTCCCGTCCCCTTCGCTCTGCTCATGACCTCCTACTCTCCTCCTCTCTTGTCACCTCATCACACTCCCGTTTACAGGACTTCTCCAGACTGGCTCCCATCTTGTGGAACTCTCTGCCTCGCTCCACAAGACTCTCTTCTAGTTTTAAAAGCTTCAAGTGCTCCCTAAAGACTCTACTGTTCAGGGACGCATACAACCTACGCTAACCTTTCCTAATACCAGTTCCTCTCCTCCACTGCAATCCCCTGAACCCTCTTAGCATGTAAGCCTAAAAGTCCAGCTGTTTGTAGATCACCTTCTTAAGAGCTGACTACAACAGTGCAACTCTTGGCAGGGCCCTCTACCCTATAATTGTTTTGTTGTACTCCCCCTTTGTTTATAGCGTTGCGAAATCTGTTGGCGCTCTACAAATAACCGATAATAATAATAATGGAATTACAGGCAAAGAGGACAAAATAAATAATGAAAGTATATTGCTGAGTTGTTTTATATATACAATTTATCATTTTATATTACCATCTCAAAGTGTTTAATGTCCCTTTAAAGAAAAAAATTGGGTTTAGTATCACTTTAAGTATAGACATTTTCAGTATATTTTGGGATACTACAGGCAAAATGAGCTATTTCAAATGCCAAAATAAGGGCAAAAGCAGCTATTTGTAAACAATTTAATACATGCCATAAGGTAAAATGGATCATTGGGAACAAAGTAAAGGGAAGTAAAATTTTGTGTAAACTGCTGATTGGATCAGAGGAAGTTTCAGCTGGGGACCAGCAGTGCTCTGCGGGTCCTGAGCGGTAATTTTAACAATGTGTTTAACTCCTTGTGTATAACTCCTTTTATGGAGGTTAAACGCTTACCTTTGCTAGCTATAACATTACATGCTGTAGCAAATTAAATTTTATTACTATAATTAAAGGGACACTGAACCCAAATTTTCTCTTTCGTGATTCAGATAGAGCAGCAACTTTCTAATTTACTCCTATTATCAAATTTTCTTCATTCTCTTGGTATCTTTATTTGAAAGCAAGAATGTAAGTTTAGAAGCCGGACCATTTTTGGTGAACAACCTGGGTTGGGGGACTTTAAAAATGCATGGGACAAGCATAAGGCTATCCTACGAACTAGATAAGTTTACACTGTTAGGTAAGGTCGGGCAGACTTGCTGGGCCTATGGCTCTTATCTGCCATCAATATCTATGTTTCTATGTTTCCTGATTGGTGGATATATTCACCCACCTGAAAACAAGTGCTGTCCCTTAGCTTAGGTGCCTTCTTTTTTAAATAAAGATAGCAAGAGAATGAAGAAAAATTGATAATAGGAATAAATTAGATAGTTGCTTAAAATTGCTGCTCTATCTGATTCATGAAATACACCATTTGGGTTCAATGTTCCTTTAAAGTACCAACAAATAAATGATTAAAATAGACAATATTTTGATTTATTATATATATATTCTTTCTTATTTAACATTATTTGAGTGACACTGCAGTATATTGTACATTACAACATTATTTAAGTCAGATACTGCAGTATCCTGTAATTATATCTAATTGAGTCAGATACTGCAGTATATTGTACATTATATCATTATTTGAGTCAGATACTGCAGTATATTGTACATTATATCATTATTTGAGTCAGATACTGCAGTATATTGTACATTATATCATTATTTGAGTCAGATACTGCAGTATATTGTACATTATATCATTATTTGAGTCAGATACTGCAGTATATTGTACATTATATCATTAATTGAGTCAGATACTGCAGTATGTTGTACATTATAACATTATTTGAATCCGATACTGTAGTATGTTGTACATTATATCATTAATTGAGTCAGATACTGCAGTATAGTGTACATTATATCATTGAGTCAGATACTGCAGTATATTGTACATTATAACATTAATTGAGTCAGATATTGCAGTATATTGTAATTATATCATTAATTGAGTCAGATACTGCAGTATATTGTACATTATAACATTACTTGAGACAGATACTGCAGTATATTGTACATTATATCATTAATTGAGTCAGATACTGCAGTATATTGTACATTATAACATTAATTGAGTCAGATACTGCAGTATATTGTACATTATATCATTCATTGAGTCAGATATTGCAGTATCTTGTTTATTATATTCTTAATTGAGTCAGATACTGCAGTATATTGTACATTATATCATTGAGTCAGATACTGCAGTATGTTGTACATTATAAACATTATTTGAATCCGATACTGTAGTATGTTGTACATTATATCATTAATTGAGTCAGATACTGCAGTATCCTGAAATTATATCATTAATTGAGTCAGATACTGCAGTATATTGTACATTATATCATTAATTGAGTCAGATACTGCAGTATATTGTACATTATATCATTAATTGAGTCAGATACTGCAGTATATTGTACATTATATCATTAATTGAGTCAGATACTGCAGTATCCTGAAATTATATCATTAATTGAGTCAGATACTGCAGTATATTGTACATTATATCATTAATTGAGTCAGATATTGCAGTATCTTGTACATTATAACATTATTTGAATCAGATACTGCAGTATATTGTACATTATAACATTAATTGAGACAGATACTGCAGTATATTGTACATTATATCATTAATTGAGTCAGATACTGCAGTATATTGTACATTATAACATTAATTGAGACAGATATTGCAGTATATTGTACATTATATCATTAATTGAGTCAGATACTGCAGTATATTGTACATTATAACATTATTTGAATCAGATACTGCAGTATATTGTACATTATAACATTAATTGAGACAGATACTGCAGTATATTGTACATTATATCATTAATTGAGTCAGATACTGCAGTATATTGTACATTATAACATTAATTGAGACAGATATTGCAGTATATTGTACATTATATCATTAATTGAGTCAGATACTGCAGTATATTGTACATTATATCATTAATTGAGTCAGATACTGCAGTTTATTGTACATTATAACATTGAGTCAGATACTGCAGTATATTGTACATTATAACATTATTTGAATCAGATACTGTAGTATATTGTACATTATAACATTAATTGAGACAGATATTGCAGTATCTTGTACATTATATCATTGAGTCAGATACTGCAGTATATTGTACATTATATCATTAATTGAGTCAGATACTGCAGTATATTGTACATTATAACATTATTTGAATCCGATACTGCAGTATATTGTACATTATAACATTAATTGAGTCAGATACTGCAGTATATTGTACATTATAACATTAATTGAGACAGATATTGCAGTATATTGTACATTATATCATTAATTGAGACAGATATTGCAGTATATTGTACATTATATCATTAATTGAGTCAGATACTGCAGTATATTGTACATTATATCCTTAATTGAGTCAGATATTGCAGTATATTGTACATTATATCATTAATTGAGTCAGATACTGCAGTATATTGTACATTATATCATTGAGTCAGATACTGCAGTATATTGTACATTATATCATTAATTGAGTCAGATATTGCAGTATATTGTACATTATATCATTAATTGAGACAGATATTGCAGTATATTGTACATTATATCATTGAGTCAGATACTGCAGTATATTGTACATTATATCCTTAATTGAGTCAGATATTGCAGTATCTTGTACATTATATCATTGAGTCAGATACTGTTGTATATTGTACATTATATCATTAATTGAGACAGATACTGCAGTATATTGTACATTATATCATTGAGACAGATATTGCAGTATCTTGTACATTATATCATTGAGTCAGATACTGCAGTATATTGTACATTATATCATTAATTGAGTCAGATACTGCAGTATATTGTACATTATAACTTTATTTGAATCCGATACTGCAGTATATTGTACATTATAACATTATTTGAATCCGATACTGCAGTATGTTGTACATTATAACATTAATTGAGTCAGATACTGCAGTATGTTGTACATTATAACATTAATTGAGTCAGATACTGCAGTATATTGTACATTATAACATTAATTGAGTCAGATACTGCAGTATATTGTACATTATAACATTAATTGAGTCAGATACTGCAGTATATTGTACATTATAACATTAATTGAGTCAGATACTGCAGTATATTGTACATTATAACATTAATTGAGTCAGATACTGCAGTATATTGTACATTATAACATTAATTGAGTCAGATACTGCAGTATATTGTACATTATAACATTAATTGAGTCAGATACTGCAGTATATTGTACATTATATCATTGAGTCAGATACTGCAGTATATTGTACATTATATCATTGAGTCAGATACTGCAGTATATTGTACATTATAACATTAATTGAGACAGATACTGCAGTATATTGTACATTATATCATTGAGTCAGATACTGCAGTATATTGTACATTATATCATTGAGTCAGATACTGCAGTATATTGTACATTATATCATTGAGTCAGATACTGCAGTATATTGTACATTATATCATTGAGTCAGATGCTGCAGTATATTGTACATTATATCATTGAGTCAGATACTGCAGTATATTGTACATTATATCATTGAGTCAGATACTGCAGTGTATTGTACATTATAACATTGAGTCAGATACTGCAGTATATTGTACATTATAACATTGAGTCAGATACTGCAGTATATTGTACATTATATCATTGAGTCAGATACTGCAGTATATTGTACATTATATCATTGAGTCAGATACTGCAGTATATTGTACATTATATAATTGAGTCAGATACTGCATGTTACAAACTGCTATTTGTAACTGGCCCTTTAAATGGAAAATTAAATGGAAAATTGCCCTGCTTCCCTGGATTTTGGAGAAGCCTATTTGCCAGCCTCCTTCCTCATGACTATGGCCCCTGGAAGATTGTGCCCCTGAGAACATATTAACTTTTATTGGGTGTGTATGGCCCTTTAAGAACCGTCTGGGGACATATTGTGACTTTGGTGAACAATGCCCCTTTAAGACTATGTCCCCAGACCTGTAAAATAGCTTGTCCCTGGCTTTCTCCCACTTGGTTCAGTGAATGGGACTTGCTGAGCCAGGTGCCACACAGGCATTATGTTCCACAGAGGGGGAGCACTGTTACAGAGGCATTGGTTTTCATTGTGTGCCATTAAGTGCTATGTGACAGACCCTTCGGTCAGAACTAAAGAGTTAAATTTTGTTCAGCTTCAAGAAACCTATTCTAAATACAAGTTTGCTGGGATCAGCTCTAATTAGGTTTAGTGATAAAACTTTCCCATTGTCTAATCAGACTAGTATTGATAAGGTGGACTGCATTGTTTTATTGTGTGTAATGTTATCTGCTGAAGTAAATGTTGTGGCCTGTCAAAGGGAGTGTCTCTCTATCTAATATCAAATGTGTGATGGGGGATTTTATGCCTCCCCCTGAGAGTGTCCTGTTTGCATGTAACCTCAATAAAAAGCAGGCTGTGTGCTCCAGCACATCTGAGACCTATTCTGACCCTCTAACTTGAAGCTTTGACTCATGTTTGTAGGATACAGCTTATATCACTACAGGGATTGCTATGTTTTTCATACTCCCTTAGCTACAGGGATTGCTACAGAAGGAAGAGGTTCACCTACTGGAGCCTGGTTGTAGGTCCAGGGTGCAGAGCAGACGGCGAGATACCAGCCCAGCAGCGGTGGTTCATAGAGTCTGATTACTTATGGTGGCTACGCAGTAATTATAGTGTCTACGGTGCTGCTGCTCCTTTGGGGAGCGCTAGGAGCATCCTTTTCTATGGTCCAACTTCCAGCCAGCCTGGAGGCAACCGTAACATTTGGCGGCAGCGGTGGGATTGGCGTCCTAGCGCAAGGAGCAGCACCACAACAGCACTGGTATCGTAGGAGAGTAATTGAGGGCAACGCTAGCCACTGCGCAGCGTCCCTACTTACAGCAGCATGGAGCTGACAAGATACTGGTCAGAACCATGTGAAGATCACCTCAACCGGATCCGTCGCTATGAGGGCGCGGATTTCGTTCCAGAGGTAAAGAGGCGGCTAGTCCGATATGGTCCAGACCCTGCGCAGGAGGTAGTCAGTCGCATCATCCGGGAATTGGATACGGAGAACAAAGCGGCACGAGCCTTTGAGCGCCAACTGTGGAGTTTGAGGGTATGGACACCTGGTCTCCAGCGAGAAAGTGAGTCACAGGGAGCGGAGAGCAACGACCTCCCTCCCCAGCGGCAGCCGGAGTTACAGGGAGAGGAGAGCAGCGACCTCCATCCCCAGCAGCAGTATACCGTGCAGAGGGAAGAGACAACCAGTCTCCTTCCCCAACCAGAGATACCAGAGGCAGCAGGCCTCATAGACTGGTCCTGGGAGGACCCCCAGCAGGCAGGTGGAGATGGGACCGCAGTCTCTCTACCGGCCCTACAGGGATGCTGGGCAGGCGACCCAGATCCCCAGCGACAGACCCAGCTACAGGGAGGGGAGAGCATCGACCTCCCTCCCCAGCCGGAGTGTGCCTTCCAGGGAGAGGAGACAACCGGTCTCTCTCCCCAGCCGCAGCATGTTCCACAGGAAGCGGAGAGCATCGACCTCCCTTCCCAACGGCCACCGGAGTATCAGGAGGAGGAGGTAAGCCAATCTCCCCCTCCCCAGCTAACTCCTAACTTGGGCCCAGGGTTAACAGTGGAGATGTTAACCCCCACTGACCCCCACGTTCCCTTTGCCACCGGGCAGGACTATGCCCCAATTCCCCCAGCAGAAGAGCTGGCATCAGGACAGAGCGCTGCTGGCCTCTGCCCTACAGACCCCCTTGTTACAGGTCTGGCCTGCAAACCCCTCACCCCAGCAGAAGCGCTGGCACCAGGGCAGAGTGCCGCTGGCCTCTGCCCCCCAAGTACCATCAGCTATTTGCCCAGCTGCGCCAGGAAGGCAGAGGATGCTACACTTTCATCCTATAACCTGGAACCTACAGGCCAGTACTACTTATTGTGGGGGGGCTACTTTGCTGCTAACGTTTATTTGTGGGTGGGTTACGAGACTAACTTAGGCACTGACCGACAGAAGGTCAGGTGCCTGGTTAGTCTCCCTCCAAAAGGGGAGATATGTTACAAACTGCTATTTGTAACTGGCCCTTTAAATGGAAAATTAAATGGAAAATTGCCCTGCTTCCCTGGATTTTGGAGAAGCCTATTTGCCAGCCTCCTTCCTCATGACTATGGCCCCTGGAAGATTGTGCCCCTGAGAACATATTAACTTTTATTGGGTGTGTATGGCCCTTTAAGAACCGTCTGGGGACATATTGTGACTTTGGTGAACAATGCCCCTTTAAGACTATGTCCCCAGACCTGTAAAATAGCTTGTCCCTGGCTTTCTCCCACTTGGTTCAGTGAATGGGACTTGCTGAGCCAGGTGCCACACAGGCATTATGTTCCACAGAGGGGGAGCACTGTTACAGAGGCATTGGTTTTCATTGTGTGCTATGTGACAGACCCTTCGGTCAGAACTAAAGAGTTAAATTTTGTTCAGCTTCAAGAAACCTATTCTAAATACAAGTTTGCTGGGATCAGCTCTAATTAGGTTTAGTGATAAAACTTTCCCATTGTCTAATCAGACTAGTATTGATAAGGTGGACTGCATTGTTTTATTGTGTGTAATGTTATCTGCTGAAGTAAATGTTGTGGCCTGTCAAAGGGAGTGTCTCTCTATCTAATATCAAATGTGTGATGGGGGATTTTATGCCTCCCCCTGAGAGTGTCCTGTTTGCATGTAACCTCAATAAAAAGCAGGCTGTGTGCTCCAGCACATCTGAGACCTATTCTGACCCTCTAACTTGAAGCTTTGACTCATGTTTGTAGGATACAGCTTATATCACTACAGGGATTGCTATGTTTTTCATACTCCCTTAGCTACAGGGATTGCTACAGAAGGAAGAGGTTCACCTACTGGAGCCTGGTTGTAGGTCCAGGGTGCAGAGCAGACGGCGAGATACCAGCCCAGCAGCGGTGGTTCATAGAGTCTGATTACTTATGGTGGCTACGCAGTAATTATAGTGTCTACGGTGCTGCTGCTCCTTTGGGGAGCGCTAGGAGCATCCTTTTCTACGGTCCAACTTCCAGCCAGCCTGGAGGCAACCGTAACACTGCAGTATATTGTACATTATATCATTGAGTCAGATGCTGCAGCATATTGTACATTATATCATTGAGTCAGATGCTGCAGTATATTGTACATTATATCATTGAGTCAGATACTGCAGTATATTGTACATTATATCATTGAGTCAGATACTGCAGTATATTGTACATTATATCATTATTTGAGTCAGATACTGCAGTATATTGTACATTATAACATTGAGTCAGATACTGCAGTATATTGTACATTATATCATTGAGTCAGATACTGCAGTATATTGTACATTATAACATTAATTGAGTCAGATACTGCAGTATATTGTACATTATATCATTGAGTCAGATACTGCAGTATATTGTACATTATAACATTAATTGAGTCAGATACTGCAGTATATTGTACATTATATCATTGAGTCAGATACTGCAGTATATTGTACATTATAACATTAATTGAGTCAGATACTGCAGTATATTGTACATTATATCATTCATTGAGTCAGATACTGCAGTATATTGTACATTCTATCATTGAGTCAGATACTGCAGTATATTGTACATTATATCATTGAGTCAGATACTGCAGTATCTTATACATTATAACATTATTTGAATCTGATACTGTAGTATGTTGTACATTACACTTTGGGTTTGCATGCACAAATACGTTCGAGGTCTACTGATTACTGTAATAATGTTTTTTTTGGGTGTTTCCAGACATGTAAATTATTGTTTATGGTATAATTACTTGCTGCAATGTTTGCAAAATGCTGTTATAGGAAATAATCTTCCCTACTAGACACTGCACACTGAAGGTCATAAGAAGAATTTATCATTTTGCAGTTAATCTATTTACATCTTGTAAATAAATGTGTGCGCTACTAACCTATCTCTTCAATGGCTTCCAAACTTTGTGAAACCAGCCCATTCACATCCTGTACACCGACCATCTGACCATGTAAATGATACACCCTCTCATGACCCTCCTAAACATAGCGACTTAGCGCCTGATTATCTAAACCTCTCCCCACTGGCGAGATGATCTAATACGTCTCGTTGTCAGTACTGCAAGGTCCCTCAAAGACTTTTAAAAAGGCGATTTCTATTTTTATTTTTTTTCTTGGGAGTTGTTTATTTCTCTGTGCTAAGTTCTGGATATGAAGCAGATTAACCTACATTGCAAAATAATGCTTTAAAAAATACTTGCACAGATTTGGTGAGATGTCTGATGATCTAAACAAGCTCTCTGGGCTGGTGAGATTCTATAAGAATGCTTATGTTCGTGGTGGAATGATCTAAAGCCACTTTTTACTCAGGAAACAGGGTGTGTTGCTAAGGGGCATGTACTGTATTTTGGTATGCGAAGGAGATGCTGACATTACAAAAGTGCACAATGAAAATTGTAATTTAAAAATCATACAAAATAAATAATTGAACCATTCACACATAAATATGTAGGGGAAAAAAATGTATTAAAGGGTCATGAAAAATAAATCAGAAGCGTTTGGAGTGTGAGTCTCTACTGTGTGCAAATCACAGCAACATGATACAGTTTTAATGAAAGTCCACTGGAACCCAGAGCCAAGTGTAAAAATCCCCAAATGTCCCAACCGGTAAAATGAATGACTGTCAGCGTGTCAAAAATGTCTAAGGGAACGGCACCTTACTCGTGCCCTCTTACCCTGCACCTTGGATTTTCAGGCATGTCGGAACCGGAGACCATCACTATCCGTGAGAGTAAGTGAACTCCAATGTCTCCTCCACTTCTCTTGGCGTCCGCAGCCTGTGTAATTCCTCCGATGCCCCGGCACTTCCGGGATGACGTCACTGTTGACGGGGAGTTACTGATTGGTTCCTTCAGTGGGGGTGTGTAGTATAGCAGGACCTCGGCGTCGGATCTCTGGAAAGTGCAAGCAGTGCATAGGAGAAAGTTTCGATCCACGCCAAGAATAGGTATAAAAGATATCAACTTTAATGGATCATTTGAAGGCTATAGCAGCAGATTGGGTGAGCGCAGCACCTGGCTTACGCGTTTCGGCATGGAAGCCGTAGTCCTAGCCAGGGTCATGAAACCCAACATTTTTCTTTCATGATTCAGATAGAAGTAAATTGGAAAGTTGTTTAAAATTGTATTCTCTATTTCATTTGCTTCCTTCTCTTGTTATCCTTTGCTGAAAGGTTTATCTAGGCAAGCTCAGGAGCAGCAAAGAACATAGGTTCTAGATGCTGATTGATCGCTGGTTATATATAGATTGTCATTGGCTCACCCATGTGTTCAGTTATAAACCAGTAGTGCATTGCTACTCCTTCAACAAATGATACCAAGAGAATGAAACAAATTAGATAATAGAAGTAAATTAGAAAGTTGTTTAAAATTGTATCCTCTATCTGAATCATGAAAGAAACATTTTGGGTTTCATGACCCTTTAAGGTACATAAAAAATTGTATTTCTCTTGTAAGATGTATCGAGTCCACGGATTCATCCTTACTTGTGGGATATTCTCCTCCCCTACAGGAAGTGGCAGAGAGAGCACCCACGACAGAGCTGCCTATATAGCTCCCCCCTTAGCTCCACCCCCTGTCATTCTCTCTGCCGGCTTAACTGCTAGGAAGGGCAAAGAGGAGGTGGTGACAAAAATGTTAGTTTTTATTTTCTCAAGCAAAAGTTTATTTTTAAATGGTACCGGTGTGTACTATTTACTCTCTGTCAGAAAAGGGATGAAGATTTCTGCAAGGAGGATGATGGTCTTAGCATTTTGTAATTAAGATCCACTGCTGTTCTCACAAGGGCTGAAGAGATCAGGAAAACTTCAGTTGGGGGAACAGTTTGAAGGCTAAACTGCATTAAGGTATGTTCAGTCTATTTTTTTCTAGACAGACTGTTATTTCTAGAAAAGGCTGGCAATATCCCCATGAGGGAAGGGTAAGCTGTATTCAGACACTTGGATAGGAATTTCAGCTTGCTTGAAGGGCTCATTAGTTACTGGTGACACTGTTTGGTAAAAACGTTTTTCTTTATTCAGTGAATGATGCAATTATAACGTTTTTTTGAAGGGATTAAAGGGGTCATTGTGGCTTGTTTTTTGGGTTTTTTAACCCACATGGTTAATTTAGAGACACTCTAGTGTTTGTCTGTTAGGCTTCAAAACATTGAGGGAGGTGGGAGGGGCCTATTTTCGCGCCTCAGTTGTGCAGTTTCTTTTCCTCTGAGACTTCTAACTGCTTCTCCTGAGGTTCCTGCCGTGTTTGAGGGCTGTAAAAGAAGTTTTTTTTCCCCACAAATTGTTCTGAAGGGCAGGTAGGAGCCACAGCAGAACTGTGGCAAAGTGCTGAAAGTCTTTTTTTACTGGTTTTTATGTTTTTTCAATCCGGTTTTGCCATTAAGGGGTTAATTGGTTATTTGCATAGCTGTGCAAAGTTACGAAGGCTATATGATGCTACTGTAAAAATTTTGTTATGTTTACTGCTTTTTTACACTGTTTTGCAGAATTTGTGCAACTTTTTTTCTCTTAAAGGCACAGTACCGTTTTATTTCTAAGTGTTATTTATTTTGATTACAGTGTTTTCCAAGCTTGCTTGTTACAATACTAGCCTGTTTAACATGTCTGACACCAAGGAAAATCCTTGTTCAATATGTTTGGATGCCATTGTGGAACCCCCTCTTAGAATGTGTCCCAATTGTACTGATATGTCTATAAACTATAAAGAACATATATAAGCACTTAAAAATAGAGCAATAGATTCTCAGTCAGAAGTAAATGAGGGTTTAGCATCTAGCATCACAACCAGTAACGCCCGCACAAGTGACGCCAAGTATCTCTAGTGCGTCAAATTCATTTATTTTACAAGACATGGCCACAGTTATGAATACAACCCTCACAGAGGTTTTATTCTGACTGCCTGGTTTTCAAGGAAAGCGGGACAGCTCTGGGTTAAGGAAAAATGCTTTAGTAGCCGTATCTGATATGCCCTCACAATGCTCTGAGGTAGGTGTGAGGGATTTATTATCTGAGGGAGAAATTTCTGATTCAGGAAAGACGCTTCCTCAGACAGATTCTGATATGACGGCCTTTAAATTTAAGCTTGAACACCTCCGCTTATTGCTCAGAGAGGTATTAGCGGCTCTAGATGATTGTGACCCTATAGTGGTCCCAGAGAAATTGTGTAAGATGGATAAATACTTAGAGGTTCCTGTTTACACTGATGTTTTTTTCCAGTCCCTAAGAGGATTGTGAATATTATTGCTAAGGAGTGGGATAGACCAGGTATTCCGTTCATTCCCCCTCTTGTTTTTAAGAAAATGTTTCCCATATCTGACACCATGCGGGACTCGTGGTAGACAGTTCCTAAGGTGGAGGGAGCTATTTCTACTCTGTCTAAGCGTACAACTATACCTATTGAAGTCAGTTGTGCTTTCAAAGATCCTGTGGATAAAAAATTAGAGGGTCTCCTGAAGAATATTTTTGTTCATCAAGGTTTTCTTCTTCAACCTATTGCGTGCATTGTTCCTGCAACTACTGCAGCTGCTTTCTGGTTTGAGGCTCTAGAAGAGGCTCTTCAGATGGAGATTCCATTTGAAGAAATTTTGGACAGAATTAAGGCCCTTAAAGGATTACTTTCTGTTATAATTTTTAAGCTAAACAACTAACATATTAAAGTTAATAAACATTAATTAAAACCTACTGACCTATATTTTCTCCAAAACAAAGTTTCATAACGTTCTAAAAGTTATATCTTGTATTCGCCGATGATGTCACGTTATCCTGCCCACTATTTTCAGCACTGCGTGTTCAAAATACTTAAACCAATTACTTTGTGTTTAAAGCGCCATTTTGAAACCTAGGTATTGTAAGCGGATTGGTACAGAGCAAAGGACACCCACGGAGTGGGTTTGGAGAACAATTAAATTTGCAGACAAGATTTCTGATATACGGTAGAGATATGTTAATGAAATGCTATTGATAAAAAGCGTATTTGTGGTAGTTTGTTAGTAACAGGCATAGAAAATATTTACTTACAGTGGCCCTTTAAATTGGCTAATTCTTTTATTACAGATGCCGCTTTTCAACTGGCTAAATTAGCGGCAAAGAATTCAGGTTTTGCCATTTTAGCACGCAGGGCGTTATGGCTTAAATCGTGGTCTGCTGATGTGTCATCTAAAACTAAACTTTTGAACATCCCTTTCAAAGGAAAGACCCTATTCGGGCCTGAACTGAAAGAGATTATTTCAGACATCACTGGAGGGAAAGGTCCCGCTTCAGCTTCCTCTGCCTCAAAGCAAGAGGGGAATTTTGCCCAATCCAAGTCAGTCTGGAGACCTAACCAGGCTTGGAACAAGGGTAAACAGGCCAAGAAGACTGCAGCTGCCTCTAAGACAGCATGAAGGGGTAGCCCCCGATCCAGGACCGGATCTAGTAGGGGGCAGAGTCTCTCTCTTCACTCAGGCTTGGGCAAGAGATGTTCACGATCCCTGGGTTTTAGAAATTGTGTCCCAGGGATATTTTCTGGAATTCCAAGGCTCTCTTCCAAGGGGGACTTTTCACATTTCTCGATTGTCTGTAAACAGACAAAGAGAGAGGCGTTCTTACGCTGTGTAGAAGACCTACATACCATGGGGGTGATCCGCCCAGTCCCAAAAGAGGAACAGGGGCTAGGTTTTTACTCAAACCTGTTTGTGGTTTCCAAAAAAGAGGGAACTTTCAGATCAATCTTGGATCTCAACATTCTAAACAAGTTCCTCAAAGTTCCATCATTCTAGATGGAGACTATTCGGTCTATTCTACCTCTGATCCAGGGAGGTCAATATATGACCACCGTGGACTTAAAGGATGCGTATCTACACATCCCTATTCACAGAATTTTCACAAGGGTGCTAGGGTCCCTTTTGGCGGTTCTATGACCACGGGGCATAGCAGTGGCGCCTTATCTAGACGACATCTTATTTCAGGCGTCACCTTTCCAGCTATCCAAGTCTCACACGGACATTGTGTTGGCTTTTCTGAGATCTCACGGGTGGACGGTGAACATAAAAAAAGAGTTCTCTCTTCCCTCTTATAAGAGTTTGCTTCCTAGGGACTCTGATAGACTCGGTAGAAATTAAAATATTTCTGATGGCTGTCAGAAAATCAAAGCTCTTAACCACTTGCCGAGCTATTCCTTCCATTCCTCAGCCATCAGTGGCTCAGTATATGAAGGTAATCGGACTCATGGTAGCAGCAATGGACATAGTTCCTTTTGCCTGCCTACACCTCAGACCACTACATCTGTGCATGATCAAACAGTGGAATGGGGATTATGCAGATTTGTCTCCTCAACTGCATCTGGACCATGAGACCAGAGATTCTCTTCTCTGGTGGTTGTCTCAGGACCACCTGTCTCAGGGAATGTGTTTCCGCAGGCCAGAGTGGCTTATTTTAACGACAGATACCAGCCTGCTAGGCTGGGATGCAGTCTGGAACTCCCTGAAATCACACTGCTTATGGTCTCGGGAGGAATCTCTTCTCCCGATAAATATTCTAGAACTGAGAGCGATATTCAATGCGCTTCAGGCGTGGCCTCAGCTTGCTGCGGCCAAATTCATCAGGTTTCAGTCGGACAACATCACGACTGTAGCTTATATCAATCATCAAGGAGGAACAAGGAGTTCTCTAGCGATGATGGAGGTAACCAAATGAATCCGATGGGCAGAGGATCACTCTTGCCATCTCTCAGCAATCCACATCCCAGGAGTAGAGAACTGGGAGGCCGGATTTCCTAAGTCGTTAGACTTTTCATCTGGGGGAGTGGGAACTCCATCCGGAGGTATTTGCCCAGCTGATTCAGCTATGGGGCACACCAGAATTGGATCTGATGGCGTCCCATCAGAATGCCAAACTTTCTCGTTACGGGTCCAGGTCCCGGGATCCCAAGGCGGTACTGATAGATGCTCTAGCTGTGCCTTGGTCCTTCAATCTGGCCTATGTATTTCCTCTCCTTCTACGTCTGGTTGCCAGAATAAAGCAGGAGAGCGCTTCAGTGATTCTGATAGCACCTGCGTGGCCACGCAGGACTTGGTATGCAGACCTAGTGGACATGTCCTCGGTTCTACCATGGACTCTGCCAATGAGGCAGGACCTTCTAATCCAAGGTCTGTTCACGAATCCAAATCTAATTTCTCTGTATCTGACTGCTTGGAGATTGAACGCCTGATTCTATCAAAGCGTGGTTTCTCTGAGTCAGTCATTGATACCCTGATTCAGGCTAGAAAGCCTGTAACCAGGAAGCTCTATCATAAGATTTGGCGCAAATATCTTTATTGGTGTGAATCCAAAGGTTACTCGTAGAGTAAGATTAGGATTCCTAGAATATTGTCTTTTCTCCAAGAAGGTTTGGAGAAGGGATTATCAGCTAGTTCCTTATAAGGACAGATATCTGCTTTGTCTATTCTTCTACACAAACGTCTGGCAGATGTCCCAGACGTTCGAGCATTTAGTCAGGCTTTGGTCAGAATCAAGCCTGTATTTAAACTTGTTGCTCCGCCATGGAGCCTAAATTTAGTTCTTAAAGTTCTTCAAGGGGTTCCGTTTGAACCTATGCATTCCATGGATATTAAGCTTCTATCTTGGAAAGTTTTGTTTTTAGTAGCTATCTCTTTGGCTCGAAGAGTTTCTGAGCTATATACTTTACAGTGTGATTCCCCTTATCTTATTTTCCATGCAGATAAGTTAGTTTTGCGTACCAAACCTGGGTTTCTTCCTAAGGTTGTGTCTTATAAGAATATCAATCAAGAGATTGTTGTTCCTTCACTGTGTCCTAATCCTTCTTCAAAGAAGGAACATCTGTTGCACAATCTTGATGTGGTTCATGTTTTAAAGTTCTACTTACAAGCAACTAAAGATTTCCGTCAAACATCTTCATTGTTTGTTGTTTATTCTGGTAAGCGGAGAGGTCAGAAGGCTACGGCTACCTCTCTTTCCTTTTGGCTGAAAAGCATCATCCGTTTGGCTAAGGGCTTATGAGACTGCTGGCCAACAGTCTCCTGAAATAATTACTGCTCATTCTACTAGAGCTGTGGCTTCCACATGGCTTTTAAAAATGAGGCTTCTGTTAAACAGATTTGTAATGCGGTGACTTGGTCTTCGTTTCATACTTTTTCCAAATTTTAAAAATTTGATACTTTTGCTTCTTCGGGGGCTATTTTTGGGAGAAAGGTTCTACAAGCAGTGGTGCCTTCCGTTTAAGGTCCCTGTCTTGTCCCTCCCTTCATCCGTGTCCTAAAGCTTTGATATTGGTATCCCACAAGTAAGGATGAATCCGTAGACTCGATACATGCTTACCTGATAAATTTATTTCTCTTGTGATGTATCGAGTCCACGGCCCGCCCTGTTTATTAAGACAGGCATATATATTTTTATTTTAAAACTTTCAGTCACCACTGCACCCTATAGTTTCTCCTTTTTCTTCCTAGCCTTCGGTCGAATGACTGGGGGGTGGAACTAAGGGGAGAGCTATATAGGCAGCTATGCTGTGGGTGCTCTCTCTGCCACTTCCTGTAGGGGAGGAGAATATCCCACAAGTAAGGATGAATCCGTAGACTCGATACATCACAAGAGAAATACATTTATCAGGTAAGCATAAATTATGTTTTTATCAAAAATGTAAAATTTGTATGTAAATTTCACAGGAATAAATCGTAATAAATATGCACAGTGTAAATCGCAATTTAAGTACACTGGATGTGCAAAAAACACATTAAAAAATTGTACATATGAGTACAAAATACAAAACGTAATTGTTGTTGTTTTATGGTAAAATCGGCTGAAAATGGGCGTGAATGACATTTTTTCTCCAAGTTATCATAACATTTCAGTCCTACAGTTCACTGCTTTTTCTCACAAACTAAAAGATTGCGAGGTTGTGACAAAATACGCACATTTCTTAATAACCTAATAGAAAAACACATGCGTACATAAACAGAGGCGACTGTAAGATGCTATATGCAGAAAGCAGTGCAATATGATTTATTTTTTAAAGTGCACCCCTGCTAACTGCTTATGTCGGAAAAATATAAATCCGAGGATTGTTGAGTTGTACACCTGTATAGCACTCAATCTCCTAACAGTGGGTAGCTTGAAATTAGAATAGGGCAGGGACTCCCTTAGGGGAGAGGTGTCTGGAAAATGGATTCAAATATAACCTTTATTAGGAAATTAAAAAAGGAAGATATATGTCCACATACAAACATAAATATTAAAAACACAGGGTGATTGTCGGATTGTATATGCCAACAAAAATGGTATAGGTGTTTAAGTGGTGTTATACGCAATTAAATCTTATAACCTAGGATGAATTAATCCATAGTTAAAGAACGCGTATCAGTATGTAGTGATATTAAGATCAGGAGATTCAGTATACTGGTAAAGGTGGCAGTGTCAATATAGTATTGGAATCAAGTTAGAATATAGTGTAATAGTATATTGTATTACTACTACACAATATCAAATTATACTCTTGGCTCTGTCTGAATAAAGTGGTATTTTTTCACATCAATTGAGTAGTGTAACATATATTCTTTATGTAGTTTGTGTTTTGACTTCAACAGACGTGGAAAATTCTAATATTGAATACTGCTATTAATCCCTAATCCAGTCTAGTATGGTTCACATAATTACAAGAACCTTATTATTGCGGTTCCTTATATGCCATTCATATAGACTTGGATATTAGTGAATAATACAACTTAAAAGATTGTTGCTTATAGTTGCAGTTTACTATGCTTTAATTTGGTACTTACTGGTGTAATAAGGTTTAGTAATTGTAGCTACATTAGGAGGGCCGACAAGCATAACAAGTAGTAAGTTATTTTAATATTGTATCAAACTGGTTTCCACCTAATAAAGCAGGAGAAACTGATAGTTCAGTCGGTATAATGCGCTAAAACGCAGGCTACCCTTAAATTGGTTACAAAAACCAACAAGTATTGCAGCTTAAATTGCATATATCTCTCAGTGATGTAATGTTAAAAATCCGCCATTTCAGTGGCTCTATTTAGTACTGTTTAAAATTAGGCAGCTTTAAATATCTCGAATTCAGTAGTTGAGATGTCTCACCAGTACAATGAGATTGCCACTCACTGCACTGATGTTGTATTACAAGTTAGATAGATTAGGCATAGTTAACCACAACTCGTATGTGCTTCGATTCTAAGATAGGTAACAGTGAAGTGCAACAATTTAAACTAATAAGCTTTTGTATAACGCTATATTGGCTTGCTGGGCCTAGTAGTTAAAAATTGCTTAACTAACTGCTTATGTCGCCCTACACAGTGAAGTTTCCCTTTCCAGCGATCTCCATAACTTTTTTATAGGAGACATCTCGCCATTCGCAGGGACTGCCCCTTTTTACAAAACACTTCAGAACTGGCGAAGTTTAGATAATCGTTTGCTTAGTCCCTTGCCTCCCAGTCCTTAGTTTTTTCCCCATTTAACCCCTTCACACCATTAGGATGTTCCATGCCGGCCTGACAGCGCTGGGCTTTAACGCCGTTAGGCCGGCATGGGATGTTCTGCCATATAAGGCGTCCTTCAGCTTCCCCCTTTGTCGAAGGCAAGGGTCGGCCTGGGGGGCGTGCCTAGCAGCATAGTCAGTCCCCCATGATCCAATCCTGGCCTTGAAATCATGTGATCGCATCTATGATCGCATGATTTCATTTTTACTATTAGTGTTTACATAGGAACTTCATTCCCATGTGAAAACTATTGTACCACCACAAAGGGGTTAAGGCAAATATAAATAAATACAAGTTTGCTATAGCTATACAGACCTAGGCCTTGGAACTATGGTCCATAACTTATCGAAAGTCAATATTTACCCCATACATTCTGACAAGCAGCACATTGATTGGATGGTCAGTGCATTCATGCAGCACATTGATTGGATAGCCAGTGCATTCATGCAGCACATTGATTGGATGGTCAGTGCATTCATGCAGCATATTGATTGGATGGTCAGTGCATTCATGCAGCATATTGATTGGATAGCCAGTGCATTCATGCAGCACATTGATTGGGATGGTCAGTGCATTCATGCAGCACATTGATTGGATAGCCAGTGCATTCATGCAGCACATTGATTGGATGGTCAGTGCATTCATGCAGCATATTGATTGGATGGTCAGTGCATTCATGCAGCACATTGATTGGATTGTTAGTGCATTCATGCAGCACATTGATTGGATGGTTAGTGCATTCATGCAGCACATTGATTGGATGGTTAGTGCATTCATGCAGCACATTGATTGGATGGTTAGTGCATTCATGCAGCATATTGATTGGATGGTCAGTGCATTCATGTAGCACATTGATTGGATGGTTAGTGCATTCATGCAGCATATTGATTGGATGGTCAGTGCATTCATGCAGCACATTGATTGGATGGTCAGTGCATTCATGCAGCATATTGATTGGATGGTCAGTGCATTCATGCAGCACATTGATTGGATTGTTAGTGCATTCATGCAGCACATTGATTGGATGGTTAGTGCATTCATGCAGCACATTGATTGGATGGTTAGTGCATTCATGCAGCACATTGATTGGATGGTTAGTGCATTCATGCAGCATATTGATTGGATGGTCAGTGCATTCATGTAGCACATTGATTGGATGGTTAGTGCATTCATGCAGCATATTGATTGGATGGTCAGTGCATTCATGCAGCACATTGATTGGATGGTCAGTGCATTCATGCAGCATATTGATTGGATGGTCAGTGCATTCATGCAGCACATTGATTGGATTGTTAGTGCATTCATGCAGCACATTGATTGGATGGCTAGTGCATTCATGCAGCACATTGATTGGATGGCCAGTGCATTCATGCAGCACATTGATTGGATGGCCAGTGCATTCATGCAGCATATTGATTGGATGGTTAGTGCATTCATGCAGCACATTGATTGGATGGTTAGTGCATTCATGCAGCACATTGATTGGATGGTTAGTGCATTCATGCAGCACATTGATTGGATGGTTAGTGCATTCATGCAGCATATTGATTGGATGGTCAGTGCATTCATGCAGCACATTGATTGCATGGTCAGTGCATTCATGCAACGCATTGATTGCATGGTCAGTGCATTCATGCAGCACATTGGATGGTCAGTGCATTCATGCAGCACATTGGATGGTCAGTGCATTCATGCAGCACATTGGATGGGCAGTGCATTCATGCAGCACATTGGTCGGTTAGTGCATTCATGCAGCACATTGGTCGGTTAGTGCATTCATTCAGCACATTGGTCGGTTAGTGCATTCATGCAGCACATTGGTTGGTCAGTGCATTCATGCAGCACATTGGATGGGCAGTGCATTCATGCAGCACATTGGATGGGCAGTGCATTCATGCAGCACATTGGTCGGTTAGTGCATTCATGCAGCACATTGGATGGGCAGTGCATTCATGCAGCACATTGGATGGGCAGTGCATTCATGCAGCACATTGGATGGGCAGTGCATTCATGCAGCACATTGGATGGGCAGTGCATTCATGCAGCACATTGGATGGGCAGTGCATTCATGCAGCACATTGGTTGGTCAGTGCATTCATGCAGCACATTGGTTGGTCAGTGCATTCATGCAGCACATTGGTCGGTTAGTGCATTCATGCAGCACATTGGTTGGTTAGTCAGTACATTCATGCAGCACATTGGTTGGTTGGTCAGTGCAAGAGCTCATGTATATCTGTCCCTTATTGGCTACAGCAGCAGGTTGGTTGGTCAGTACATTCATGCAGCACATTGGTTGGTCAGTACATTCAAGCAGCACATTGGTTGGTCAGTACATTCATGCAGCACATTGGTTGGTTGGTCAATGCAAGAGCTCAGTATAGCTGTCCCTTATTGGCTACAGCAGCAGGTTGGTTGGTCAGTGCATTCATGCAGCACATTGATTGGTTGGTCAGTGCAAGAGCTCAGTATAGCTGTCCCTTATTTGCTGCTGCAGCAGGTTGGTTGGTCGGTACATTTATGCAGCACATTGGTTGGTTGGTCAGTGCGTTCATGCAGCACATTGGTTGGTTGGTCAGTACATTCATGCAGCACATTGGTTGGTTGGTCAGTACATTCATGCAGCACATTGGTTGGTTGGTCAGTGCAAGATCTCATGTATATCTGTCCCTTATTGGCTACAGCAGCAGTTTGGTTGGTCAGTGCATTCATGCTGCACATTGGTTGGTAAGTGCATTTATGCAGCACATTGGTTGGTCAGTGCATTTATGCAGCACATTGGTTGGTCAGTGCATTTATGCAGCACATTGGTTGGTCAGTGCATTTATGCAGCACATTGGTTGGTCAGTGCATTTATGCAGCACATTGGTTGGTCAGTGCATTCATGCAGCACATTGGATGGGCAGTGCATTCATGCAGCACATTGGATGGGCAGTGCATTCATTCAGCACATTGGTCGGTTAGTGCATTCATTCAGCACATTGGTCGGTTAGTGCATTCATGCAGCACATTGGATGGGCAGTGCATTCATGCAGCACATTGGTTGGTTAGTGCATTCATGCAGCACATTGGATGGGCAGTGCATTCATGCAGCACATTGGATGGGCAGTGCATTCATGCAGCACATTGGATGGGCAGTGCATTCATGCAGCACATTGGATGGGCAGTGCATTCATGCAGCACATTGGATGGGCAGTGCATTCATGCAGCACATTGGTTGGTCAGTGCATTCATGCAGCACATTGGTCGGTTAGTGCATTCATGCAGCACATTGGTTGGTTAGTCAGTACATTCATGCAGCACATTGGTTGGTTGGTCAGTGCAAGAGCTCATGTATATCTGTCCCTTATTGGCTACAGCAGCAGGTTGGTTGGTCAGTACATTCATGCAGCACATTGGTTGGTCAGTACATTCATGCAGCACATTGGTTGGTCAGTACATTCAAGCAGCACATTGGTTGGTCAGTACATTCATGCAGCACATTGGTTGGTTGGTCAATGCAAGAGCTCAGTATAGCTGTCCCTTATTGGCTACAGCAGCAGGTTGGTTGGTCAGTGCATTCATGCAGCACATTGATTGGTTGGTCAGTGCAAGAGCTCAGTATAGCTGTCCCTTATTTGCTGCTGCAGCAGGTTGGTTGGTCGGTACATTTATGCAGCACATTGGTTGGTTGGTCAGTGCGTTCATGCAGCACATTGGTTGGTTGGTCAGTACATTCATGCAGCACATTGGTTGGTTGGTCAGTACATTCATGCAGCACATTGGTTGGTTGGTCAGTACATTCATGCAGCACATTGGTTGGTTGGTCAGTGCAAGATCTCATGTATATCTGTCCCTTATTGGCTACAGCAGCAGTTTGGTTGGTCAGTGCATTTATGCAGCACATTGGTTGGTCAGTGCATTTATGCAGCACATTGGTTGGTCAGTGCATTTATGCAGCACATTGGTTGGTCAGTGCATTTATGCAGCACATTGGTTGGTCAGTGCATTTATGCAGCACATTGGTTGGTCAGTGCATTTATGCAGCACATTGGTTGGTCAGTGCATTCATGCAGCACATTGGTTGGTCAGTGCATTCATGCAGCACATTGGTTGGTTGGTCAGTGCATTCATGCAGCACATTGGTTGGTTGGTCAGTGCATTCATGCAGCACATTGGTTGGTTGGTCAGTGCATTCATGCAGCACATTGGTTGGTTGGTCAGTACATTCATGCAGCACATTGGTTGGTTGGTCAGTGCAAGATCTCATGTATCTCTGTCCCTTATTGGCTACAGCAGCAGGTTGGTTGGTCGGTGCATTCATGCAGCACATTGGTTGGTCAGTGCATTCATGCAGCACATTGATTGGTTGGTCAGTACATATATGCAACACATTGATTGGTTGGTCAGTACATATATGCAACACATTGATTGGTTGGTCAGTTCAAGAGCTCATGTATATCTGTCCCTAATTGGCTACAGCAAAGGAGATAATACAGTATAAACAAGATTCATATCTACGGGAATGTCCCTTGACTGCAAAACATTGCAAATGTTTTTAACAAAATGACCGATAAATACTTTTAAAAACATCTATGTTGGATTTATATGTAATAATGTTAAATGTGAAAATATTGTATTTTTACATTAATTGCTTTATTTTGCAGTAAAATTACTCCACAATTTTTCCCCACTCTGTTTACCTAAATCCAGCAAACATTTTTACACTGTAACTACTTAGACCAGGGCACAAGCTCACTGACTTCTTCCTCTAACTGAACAAAGGAGACAAGAAATATGAACTCAGGCTTTTTAAAGGGTATATCCCTTAACTGCTTTTAATTTTGTGTTAGGTATTTTACAATGTAGTGCTTAATGGCTTATTATATGCAGATATGAAAAAATAGACTTTAAGGTGTCCTAATCCGTTAGATCATGTCATTTTAAGAATATTGACCCTGCAGTACTGTGTGTTTAACTGCTGCAAATTGGTTAAACGCACAGTAGAAATGCTGCTTGGGACCTACGGTGCACTGCTGGTCCGAGCGGAACCCGCTGCTAATCCAGTAAGCAGTACTAGTTGCACATCTTAGTCATGTGATTAGATCAGCAGTAAGTTCCTCTCTGAACCAGCAGTGCTCTGCGGGTCTTGAGTGGTATATCACACATAGTACTGCAGGGTCGATAGTCATACAATTATTTGCTGTAACAGATTAGAGCATGTCATTTTTCAACTATAATTGCCCTTTAAGCTCTTCAAATTACATCAAAACGTCTAAGGGGGTTCAAATCAAAATGGTTAAAAAATGGGTATGGAACCTTTGTTAGTACTAAGGAAGGAATTAATATCCAGGTATATTTTTATGTGTTTGGAGGTTTAGAATATTTCAGTACTAGCTTTGTTACTTATGCTTTGAAGTGATGGATAACGTTAGCTAATCAAATGCCATAAATGTAATCTTTGTCACTAAAAAAGGATATGTGATATATAAATATATATGGGTTAAATTTGTGCCTATAGTAATGCTTCTATTACAATGTTAATGTTATTAACTTTTTTTTTTATAAATGGCAATTCCAAAGAACATATAATCAGTGTGTGTGTCATATGACACTATTAAACTCCACCCCTTTGAAAGCCCTTAGGAAGGTATTGCTTGTTCACTTATATATTTTGTATTGCAACATTCTTAATGTCTGAAATTTACCTTCACTTTAATTACATTTAGTGGGATTTGAACCCAAGTCACTTTCAACACAGGTTAGATACCCTACCACAAGGCAGTGTCTGGTCTAGTGATGGTACTGGGTTGTGCAAGCACACCTACCACAAGGCAGTGTCTGGTCTACAGGTGGTACTGGGTGGTGCAAGCACACCTTCCACAAGCAAGTGTCTGGTCTAGTGGTGGTACTGGGTTGTACATGCACACATACTACAAGGCAATGTCTGGTCTAGTGGTGGTACTGGGTGGTGCAAGCACACCTACCACAAGTCGGTGTCTGGTTTAGTGGTGGTACTGGGTGGTGTAAGCACACCTACCACAAGGCAATGTCTGGTCTAGTGATGGTACTGGGTGGTGCATGCACACCTACCACAAGTCAGTATCTGGTCTAGTGGTGGTACTGGGTGGTGCAAGCACACCTATCAAAACTCAATGTCTGGTCTAGTGATGGTACTGGGTGGTACAAGCACACCTACCACAATGCAATGTCTGGTCTAGTGATGGTACTGGGTGGTGCAAGCACACCTACCACAAGTCAGTGTCTGGTCTAGTGATGGTACTGGGTGGTGCAAGCACACCTACCACAAGGCAGTATCTGGTCTTGTGGTAGTGGTGGCACTGGGTGGTGCAAGCACACCTACCACAAGGCAGTGTGTGCTCTAGTGGTGGTACTGGGTGGTGCAAGCACACTTATTTATTACTATATCACCCTTTAAATCTCAGAGGTGCCAGCTACCTGTTAATTTGCAGGTAACTATATGTATGCAAGAAGGGAGAGGAATGAAAGGAATAGTTAAAATAAAGGAAGGATTAGGTAGTAGAGGATTATGTCCCATACCTGTACCTCCCTTGATGTTTAGCTTTGTAGCAAAAGGGCGGAGCTCCCAAATAACTACTCTCCACCTGAAAAAAATCCAAATTTAAACAAAATACTCGGAACAGCCCACAAATTAATTAATGACCTGTACTCTACTTGAAGAATTAGATCTATCTTTTGGATGCAAGATATATATCGCGTATAAGAATCCTGGTCTTCTGCATATGTTAACACTGACATATGGCATACTTTACGTTAAAGGGACAGTCTACACCAGAATTTTTATTGTTTTAAAAGATAGATAATCCCTTTATTACCCATTTCCCAGTTTTGCATAACTAACACATTTATAATAATATACTTTTAACCTCTGTGATTATCTTGTATCTAAGCCTCTGCAAACTGCCCCTTTTTTCAGTTCTTTTGACAGATTTGCAGTCTAGCCAATCAGTGCCTGCTCCCAGATAACTTCTCGTGCACGAGCACAGTGTTATCTATATGAAATACGTGAACTAACACCCTCTAGTGGTGAAAAACTGTTAAAATGCAATCTGAAAGAGGTGGGCTTCAAGGTCTAAGAAATTAGCATATGAACCTCCTAGGTTAAGCTTTCAACTAAGAATACCAAGAGAACAAAGCAAAATTGGTGATAAAAGTAAATTGGAAAATTGTTTAAAATTACATGCTCTATCTGAATCATGAAAGTTTATTTTGGCCTAGACTGTCCCTTTAAACTAAGTAACCGCCCATATGCCTTCTTTTGTTTAATCTAACCTATGTCTTCATGGCTTCGGTAACCAGAAGGCAACACAGGATCGATTACATCCCTGGATAGTCTCACAGAAATGACATCCTATACATGCGACCCGGTTTCCGGCACAAACATTAAATGCAAAACTAAGTCGTGCACACAGGGTCTGGGCTGGAAGACCAGACACTAAGAAGTGATTGTAATTTATGTTGTTTTTAATAAATTTACAATATACCGAAATGGTAACTAAGGACGTGACGTAAAGACGCCCACTGAATTGTCTTCACCTGAATAATAATACTACGGCCACCATCTATGAAATGGGCACTTAATAGTTCACTCACTCTATTATTTCTTTATATAAATAATCTTAGAAGATTTATCCAGCATCCAGAACACTGCCACATATGTGTGGGCTCACCCGAAAGTTAAATTATTCGCATTCTCTTAACAAATATGTCTGCTATGAAAATGCTACCCGAAAGTATTACAGGTTCTCAAGCATGTTTCTCTTCACAGCTGTGATTGACCTATACCATGAAGCCTGGTTTCCTTTTCCATCCCTGCTACTCCGACCTCCCAATGTTTATGGGGTCTCCTTTGTTTGGTCCTCCAGGCGATTGGATCTGGTCTTGTTCCGTCCAGACAGTTAGAATTTTAAAAACCGGCTTTGACATTGCCGGTATTTTACTAATACCGGCATCGGCTCCTAATCGCTGATTTCCGGCTATGCCGGTAAAATACTGGCTGGGTGGCAACCCTAATATTGGTGCACAGGCCCTCACAGCATATGTGCGTATGCTGCTAAAAACTTAACTTTAACTAGAAGCATTTTGCTAATGAAAGTTTATTGCAAAAATGCATCTATTTAACTCCTTCAGGACTGAGAATTTTAGAGAAAAACTTGCCCAAAGTACCAGAGAATTTTTAGCATTTTTGCCATCACTCCAATTAAACTGGAATAGAGCCTTTATTATTATTATTATTTACCTATCAAAACTATAAAAAAAAAATTTTTAATAGACAACCCAAGGTATTGATCTAGACCCATTTTGGTATATTTCATGCCACCATTTCACTGCCAAATGCGATCATATTCAATTTTTTTACTTTTTCACAAACTGGGTTTCTCACTGAAATTATTTGCATACCACTTGTGCAATCATAACACAAATGGTTGTAAAAGCTTCTCTGGGATCCCCTTTGTTCAGAAATAGCAGACATACATGGCTTTGCCATTGCTTTTTTGGTAATTGAAGGCAGCTAACCATACTTCTAATATTCCTGGCAGCAAATGGGTTAATTGTTATTTTAAAAACCAGACTATATATAAAATTAAATAACAAAAATTTTTTGTACATTATCCTCTCACAAAATATTTATATATCTGCTAGCCGGCATATGTGCGTACTATTGACATAGGAGGACATAGATATTGAGATGTGTTTCTGACTGGTTTAACCAACACCCTAAAATAATTTCAAAGGTTAATAACTAGTTTTCAAATTCAACCACAAAGATATATATATATCACACAAACAAGAAACTAAGCAGATTTATTATTAACCCTTTAATGACCAGAGCACTTTTCCATTTTCTGACCATTTGGGACCAAGGCTATTTTTAAATTTTTCCTGTGTTTGTGTTTAGCTGTAATTTTCCTCTTACACATTTAATGTACCCACACATATTATATATCGTTTTTCTCGCCATTAAATGGACTTTCTAAAGATACCATTATTTTCATCATATCTTATAATTTACTATAAAAATGTTTATAAAATATGAGGAAAAAATTGAAAAAAACACACTTTTTCTAACTTTGACCCCCAAAATCTGTTACATATCTACTACCACCAAAAAACACCCATGCTAAAAAGTTTCTAAATTTTGTCCTGAGTTTAGAAATACCCAATGTTTACATGTTCTTTGCTTTTTTTGTAAGTTATAGGGCCATAAATACAAGTAGCACTTTGCTATTTCCAAACCATTATTTTTTCAAAACTAGCGCTAGTTACATTAGAACACTAATATCTTTAGGAATCTCTGAATATCCATTAACATGTAAATATTTTTTTTTAGAAGACATCCCAAAGTATTGATCTAGGCCCATTTTGGTATATTTCATGCCACCATTTCACCGTCAAATGCGATCAAATACAAAAAATCGTTCACTTTTTCACAATTTTTTTCACAAACTTTTGGTTTCTCACTGAAATTATTCACAAACGGCTTGTGCAATTATGGCATAAATGGTTGTAAATTCTTCTCTGGGATCCCCTTTGTTCAGAAATAGCAGACATATATGGCTTTGGCGTTGCTTTTTGGTAATTAGAAGGCCGCTAAATGTCACTGCGCACCACACGTGTATTATGCCCAGCAGTGAAGGGGTTAATTAGGGAGCATGTAGGGAGCTTTTTGGGATAATTATAGCTTTAGTGTAGTAGACAACCCAAAGTATTGATCTAGGCCCATTTTGGTATATTTCATGCCACCATTTCACCGTAAATGCGATTAAATAAAAAATAAAGCGTTACATTTTTCACAATTTTAGGTTTCTCACTGAAATCATTTACAAACAGCTTGTGCAATTATGGCACCAATGGTTGTAAATGCTTCTCTGGGATCCCCTTTGTTCAGAAATAGCAGACATATATGGCTTTGGCGTTGCTTTTTGTTAATTAGAAGGCCACTAAATGCCGATGCACATCACACGTGTATTATGGCTAGCAGTGAAGGGGTTAATTATGTAGCTTGTAGGGAGCTTGCAGGGTTAATTTTAGCTTTAGTGTAGAGCTCAGCCTCCCACCTGAAACATCAGATCCCCTGATCCCTCCCAAACAGCTCCCTTCCCTCCCCCACCCTACAATTGTCCCCGCCATCTTAAGTACTGGCAGAAACTCTGCCAGTACTAAAATAAAAGGTATATTTGTTTTTTTTTGTTGTTTTTTTTTAAAGCATATTTACATATGCTGCTTTGTAGTATCCCCCTTAGCCCCCAACCTCACTGATCCCACACCAAACAGCTCTCTAACCCTCCCCCTCTGCCTTAGCGGGCGCCATCTTGGGTACTGGCAGCTGTCTGCCAGTACCCAGTTTAGTAAAAAAAGGAATCTTTTTTTTTAAAAAAATCCCCTTTTCTGTAGTGTAGCTTCCCCCCCACCACCAACCACCAACCTCTCACCAGTTGCAGATCACTTAGAAACTTTATATAACATATTTAACTTTATTATTTATTATAGCTTTTTTGTGATTTTTTTTCTGTAGTGTAGCGGTTCCCTCCCGCTCCCGCCCCGTGCACGCTCCCGCCGCCCCCCGTGCACGCGCGCGCTCCCATGCGTGCCCCCATCGGTCCCGCCCCCGATCCCGCCCCCCTGCACATTACACGGCGCATCGATGGCCGCCCACCCGCCTCCCAAGTCCGCTCCCACCCACCAACGATACCGGCCATCGATGTCCAGTGCAGAGTGGCTCTCTCTGCATCGGATGGCCATTTAAGGTTATTGCAGGATGCCTCCATATCGAGGCATCACTGCAATAACCGGAAAGCAGCTGGAAGCGAGCAGGATCGCTTCCAGCTGCTTTCCACACCGAGGACGTGCAGGGTACGTCCTCAGGAGTTAACTGCCTTTTTTTTGAGGACGTACCCTGCACGTCCTCGGTCGTTAAGGGGTTAAAACCAAAAATCTCTCAATTTTTTCTACCTTTTCAACAAAGGATCTTAGAAGAACATAGTCATAACTTTCTATTATAATTAATTCTTCTATTTTTCTATTCAAATTGACTCTTATATATGCAATGTATCTTATGGAAGTGCTCTAAACTCAACCTTAAAGACATATATCCCCCACAAATAAGAAAAGAAATTAAGCAGATTTATCTCTAAACTTTTTCAACAAACGACCTTAGAAAGTCAAAAATAATCTTACTTTTTACTCTTTACTTCTTATTGCTATTAGTTTTTATTTTTTATTTTCTATCCAAATTAGTTTTTATTTTTATTAAAATCAATTCTTATTTTCATCAAAATCAACTCTTATTTTCATTAAAATCAACTCTTATGTATGTAATGAATTTTTTTTATATATTTTTTATACATTGTAAAGAATCTTGAAACTATGATTTCTTATGAACACCCACGTATACTAACTGTGATAAAATAAAAAAATTGTCTGTAAATTAAAATAAGATGAACATATATGGACAAAAAATCAGTGCAGGTAACCAAGACAAATTGAATAATTGATCTGATTATTCCAATCAAAGTGCAATTTTGAACAAATAAAAAGACCGCCAAACTCTCCAACAGTAGTACAGCTTGAAAAAGGCCAATGTAACGGCCTAAACGCGTAGCGAACTACTGTGTTAAAACTCTTCTGACCAATTCCTGAGTCACAAATATACCTACTGTGACAAATAAGAACCATCACTCATCCGCTATAAGCCACCTTGGTTTTTGAACTTTTTCATTTTGCATCCGCTTTCAACTCTAAGCGAGTAAAGACCTAAAAAACCTTGATGTTTTTGGGATCCAGCAAAACTGCCCCCTGAACTGAGAACCGCAGCTCTAGAGGTGGACACTAAACTTCCACCGCTTTTTTATCAGAGGATCAAAGACCAGACAAAGAAGACCACCCTGAGCGCAACTCCAAAGGTGGACACTCGATCTCCACCCCTTTCGTCAGAGGATCAAGGACCAGATAAAGAAGATCACCCTGAGCGGCAACACTCCTACCAGGCTCCACAATCGGCTAAGAGTACAGTAAGTAAAATACCGCTCCTTACTGCACAATCTCTTCAGACTGTAGAGCTCTGGCAAAAATTTGACACACGGACCTCACATCCACATCAGAAAAAGGATATATAAACAGACTTAGAAATATATTTGCAACACAATATCTTTGGCAACATAATATAACATTACGATAAAATAAAGAGTACTCTTCGACCAAATAAGTTGCAAAATATTCACGCATACTGCAATAAAGTCACTTTGAACTTTATTAACATCAAATCCACCGGTGGTTTTTAGCTTAAATCTTAGGCATGAAATTTTAAAACATCCTTCACATTCTATACACCTTTTTAAAGTGTCGGCCGACCAGTAGAAGGAGAATTTTTTTATCTTTAACCATATTTATGCCTGATATTGATATTGTATATTACATTTTTTAGATATATATATTTTTATAGATTTATTTATATATATCTTTAGTTTTATGCTAAAGCAGAATTGCACTTCATATTTTTATCGATATATCCCTTAGTGTTTGTATTATTTGATTTACTCCCCAAAACAAACCAAGAGCTTTTCATAACATACCCACCACACAAATTCTGCAAGATAAACCAATACGTTTTTTCTTCATGCTAACATTTATATACTAAGATAATCACTAGTGTTTTTTGACTTTTTTTAGGGCATTGAACTAGGTATTCTATGTACTAGGTACAAAAACTTAGATTAGCTTTTAACACTAAAGATTTCCCCAACAACACAGCTGAATACATTAGCTAAACATATCGAATAGAAAAAACAACAAATATTATAACCGTTGAAACTGCTTAAAGACCCAAACAAACTAAGCACTATTGCTTACACCATATATAGGGCCATCCATATACCCATTTTTTGAGGTATAGACATATATATGTTCTTAATGTATTTTTAATGTATTTTTTTTTTTTTTTTTTTTTTTAAACAAGCTTTATTGATTGTTTTGAAAACAAATTATGCATACAAAGTAGACACATCTTTACATAAAACTTCTGTTTGTACATATACTAATAAAGACAGAGACTATGTCACTTAAATATATAACAAACAGCATATTAACAACCTTTAAATGCATACTATAATAAACTTCTTTTTTAAGCAAGCTTGCTATGGGTTTTCATTTTTTCCAATTTACTCCTCATTCCTATGTATTTACTATGTTAAACAGACAAACAAAACAACAAAAAAAAAAAAAAAAAAAAAAAAAAAGGGGAGGGTTTCAGCTGAGGGGGGAGGAGGGAAGGGGTAAGGGGAGTTGTGCGGTGTGTTTCTTATATTACATCTTTCGGGTCTTACATGTTCACAAGCCTGTGCCCCTCCAAGTAGCTAACATCATCTCGTGTGTGCCTATCTGATTAATTCTAAAGTAGTGGAATCTTTCCAATATAAGTAGCTCGTCTACTGTGTGCTCCCATTCCTCCAGAGTTGGGGTAATCCCCGATTTCCACCTCCTGGGTATCAACTTTTTAGCTCCTGTTAGCATTATTAACATCAACGCTCTAATATGTGGTGTTTTGACTACAGGTAGATGGAAAAGAAGGGTCGCCTCTGGGGTGTTTGGTATAATAATGTGCAGCTTGTTTGACATGTGGTCAATCACTTCCTGCCAAAAGTCCTTTATTTTTGGGCACTCCCACCATATGTGCAGGAGCGAACCATGTTCGCCACAGTCCCTCCAGCACATAGGGCTAGCTGATTGGAAGCATTTGTGTAGTCTTGTTGGGGTCAAGTACCATCTACTAGTGAGTTTCAGGTGAATTTCCTGTACATTAGCAGCTATAGAAGATCTCTTAGCCAGTGCAAAGGATTTAAGCCATGCGTCTTCGTCTATGTCCCTACCAAGGTCCCTGCTCCAGGCCTTTGTGTAAGAGGGGAGAGCAGATCCTGGGGGCGTTAGTAAGAGTCTATAAATCAGTGAGATTAATCTTCTAGTTGGTTTACTTGTCGTGCATAAAGTCTCATATGTGGTTAAAGCTCTCATAAAATGTTCTTTGTTTTCGTGGTGAGTAAGGTAATGCTGTAGCTGATTATATCTCAACCAGGAGAGAAAAATTGTACCGTGTTTCTCTACTAAGTCTTGCTGGGGTAGTAATTTACCATCTACAATTGCAAAATGCAGAGAGCCTTCGCGAAGGCTGTATGGTTTACTCAACTGTGTGCCCAGAGAGTGATATGGGAGGTCTGGATTCTCCAGAATAGGCAAAAGAGGTGAGTATTTTGGAGATATGTGTGTGCTGGTATTAACTGTTTTATCCCACACTTTAAGGGTTTCTGCTATGATAGTGTAATTATTAATATTCTTAGGGCGTTTCAGGTGCGAAGTAAACGCCAACACACTAACATTGTTGAGGTTTAGGATTTGGCCATCCATTCTTACCCATGCTTTGTGTATGGAATTGTGGGCCCATTCCGCAATTCTCTGTAGGAAAATTGCCTGTCTATAAGTTGCTAGTTCAGGGAAGCCTAATCCCCCCCTGTCTCTAGACATGTAGAGCGTTTTTCTCGGGATTCGGGGTTTAATGTTATTCCATATGAACTGTTCAAGTAGGCTTTGGAGCTGCAGGAGGAAGTCCCTAGGGATAGGGATTGGGAGTGTTTGTAGTATGTAAAGTATGCGCGGGAGGATGTTCATTTTTATGACTCCAATTTTACCTAACCAAGATAAAGGTTTGTTCTTCCAGGAGGAAAGATCTCTGATTATTTCACTTTTCAACTTGAGGTGATTCATTTTAAATAAATCTCGGGGATCCTTTGAGAGAAGGACCCCTAAGTATTTTATATGGGTGGTAACTACCGGTATCTGGTGTGTTTCACATAAGTTTAGTAATTGAGCCTGTGGCGCGGTTATATTGAGGATTTCTGATTTTGTGATGTTAAGATGAAAGTTGGAGAGGGATCCATAGGTTTCAAGCTCCTCTAGGAGATTTGGGATAGAAACTTCAATATTGGTGAGGGTGTATAAAATGTCGTCAGCGTATAACGCTTGTTTGTGTTCATTACCTTTTATAGTGATACCCGAGATGCTTGGATTATTTCGGATTTTCTGTGCCAAAGCTTCAATTGATAGGGCAAACAGAAGTGGGGAGAGAGGGCAGCCCTGCCTTGTCCCGTTTGAAATGCCGAAAGTGTCTGAGAGAGTTCCGTTAACCCTCACTCTCGCATTTGGGTCAGAGTATAAGGAGAACACTAAGTTTGTGAACGCATTCCCGAAGTTCATGGCCTTCAGCACTCGACGCAGGAAGAGCCAATCGACACGATCGAAGGCCTTCTCTGCGTCGGTCGAGAACAGTACCATTGGTACTTTCACATTGCGTGCATATTCCATCAACTGTATGACCTTGCAGGTATTGTCCCTTGCCTCCCTGCCTGGGATGAATCCCACCTGGTCCGTGGAGATAAGGCCTGGTAAATATTTATTGAGGCGCAGGGACAGCACCTTAGCCAAGATCTTGAGGTCTGCATTTAATAATGATATAGGTCTGAAATGTTCGGGTGCGGTATGGGCCTTGCCCGGTTTGGGAATCACCGATATGTGAGCTTCAAGCATAGGGCGGGGTAGTCTTGGCTCTTCAATTAGGCTGTTAAAGAGCTGAAGCATTTTAGGGGCTAAAGTGTTAAAAAAGGTTTTGTAATATTTAATGGTTAACCCGTCTGGGCCTGGGCTCTTGCCATTAGGAAGATCTTTAACCGCTATGGATAGTTCCTCCCGGGAAATAGGCGAGTCTAACATGTCAGCTTCGTCCTTAGACAGTCCTGGTAGAGATAGGGGTGTCAGGTATGCATCTATAGTTTCTGTTTTGGTTAAGGAGTGTGTTTGTGTGTCTGGAGCCTGATTAATATTGTAAAGGGCTTTGTAATAATGATTGAATGTATTAGCTATTTGTTTGTTGCCCTTTACTTTATTGCCACCTTTGTCTGTGATGCTGTAGATATGTGTGCGGAGTTGCTGCCTACGAATGGATCGGGCTAGCAGCTTTCCAGGTTTATTTCCGTTTTCATGGTAATGCTGTCTGACGGATAACATCCTGTTCTGATAGGCATCTGCTAGATGTTGGTTGAGTTCTGATTTGGCGCAGTGGAGTTGTTGTTTAACAGCCTTGTCTGTTGTATTTTGCTTATGTTGTGTTTCCAATGTGGCCACTTTATCTAGAAGCGATGTGTGTTTAGCCCTATACTGCTTATGTAATCTGGCGGTGTGTTTAAGGAACTCGCCTCGCATCACACACTTGTGTGCGTCCCACATGGTAGGTAGTGATGTGTGGTCAGGTGTGTTATGCAGAAAATAGTCAGTTAGGGATTTTTGTAATTCGGTTTTAATTAAGGGTTTATCTAGGAGAGTTTCGTCCAGTCGCCATATGTAGGATGTTGGGGGTAAGTCTGGCCAAAATACTTCGGTAGTGACTGGGGCATGGTCGGACCAGGTAATATGCCCTATTTTACATTCGCCCACCATGTCCAAACCTACAGAATCTGCAAATATATAGTCTATTCGAGAATATTTAGCACAAGGGTTCGAATAATATGTAAAGTCCTTGGCTGTTGGGTGTGCTATGCGCCAGGTGTCATGTAGGAGTAGGTCCGCTAGTGTTGTTTTCACTGATTTGAGTATTTTATTACTGACACTAGAAGTGCCGTTGGAGGTGTCATGCTGAGGTTCTAACGGAATATTTAAATCACCCGCTACAAACACTGGACCTTTTGCATAGTCCAGCAGGGATTTGGCAAATCGTTTAAGGAATGTATGTTGGTTATTGTTTGGTGCATATATAGAGGCCAGGGTGATTGGGTGTTCATATAGAGTACCTGTCACAATGATATATCGCCCATCTGGATCTCTCTCTGTGTGCATATTTTTGAAGGGGATCGAGTGATGGATCAAGATGCCAACTCCGCATTTTTTTGAGGGGCCAGATGCTAGGTAAGCAGAGGGATATTGTGTATTATGCCATTTAGGCTCTCTGCCTTTTGCAAAGTGTGTTTCCTGGAGGAAAAGGACATGACTGTGTAAATTTTTTAGGTCCCTGAAGGCTATGGACCTCTTTCCTGGGCTATTTAGACCCTTGGCATTAATAGTGGTGAAATTAAGGCTATGTGTTTGATATTTGCTATCTTGGGCGCTCATCTCCGCGAGTATAGTGGAGGGGGTAGGTGTGAGGAAGGGCCAAGGAAGGGTGAGGAGAGGGAGAGAGAAAAAAAACAAAAAAAAAACAAAACCCTATTTAGGTTTAACAAAGATCACAATCAGTGCGGGCGTCTGTCACGCCTATTGATTAGTTAATACTGTATATATCTAAAATATCTTGCACTGGGTGTTTTGTAAGGCAATATATATAAAATGAAAAAGAATAAGGAAAAAATAGATAAATAATTAAATAAAACTTAGTAAATATGAATAATTTACCAATGCAGTACCAACAATACAATAATAGTTTGCAAAAAATTAAGTAAAGAATAAAAGTAACAACAGGAGTAACAACTAACAACAAGAACCTTGTTAACGACTGTGAGGGTAGTAATCCGTGAGTGTATGCAACATATTAAGAGAAAAAGGGTCCCAGGACCTTTAGGGAACGATCCCGGGCTTTTGTGTGGCCAACTTTACCTGATTATGAAGGAAATAAGCTAGAGTGATGGAATGACACTATTTTTTTTTTTTTTTTTCCTTATTTTCCTTCTTTTTTTTTTATTTTATATTATTCTATGGGGGGTATCTATTGTGGCCGGAACGAAACAGGCCAACTCCTGAGAGATTTGGCTTAAGGCCTTTAGGAGACATTACTTTTCAGGTATCTTTTTAGATATTACATTAAGGAGCATTAAATATGGATGTTTGAGTGTATTCACCGATCTGTGAGGTGAATCATTATTCTGGGCCTGGGTGTCAGGTATATGGTATTTAAACATAATCATAAACAGGATTAAAAACACATAACACCAGTAGAAAAGGAAAAGAAAAAATGATGACACTTGCACGAACGTAGGCCTGTTCCACACCGGCCACAAATGATATCATCTGAGAGGTATAATGTGAACATTGTGGGAGTGCAGTAAATTGTGGCTTATAATATAATTAGTGTTAACCAGTTAAGCTACAAGGTATAGGCCAGGAACATGGCGTTAAGTGTATGATATATAACAGTTCAACTAGTGTATTCCTGCAATCAAGAAAAGGTTACTAAAGATAAGACAAACTTATAACTTGCATTTCTCGTCCTATAAAGATGAAGGCTGGTAACCAGTGGAGAAACCGTCCGTTCTGAATTCAGAGCTGTTCTATGCGGTTATTCTCCATGTATAACACATGGTATCTGACGCACTAGGGCATGGTAGCCTCTCCCAACTGAGTGGTTCATCTTAAGAGTGTCCAGGATTGGACTCTCATTGCCCCGCACTGGGGACCCTGTTAATCAAGGCCACATATTTTCATGGGAATAGTCTATAAAAAGAAGTTACATGGATCCTGCTAGTTCTTGGATCGATCGGTTGATAAGATCCTAGTTGTGTCTTCTGAGCTGCCTCCGGGGTTGCCCCTGTTTCGGGGTAAAGCAATTTCTGTGTCGATGTCTGCCATAAAGGCTTGTAAATCTGAGTCCGGTCTGTAGATTAGAGTCTTATTATTGAGAGTGACTATTAGGGATACTGGGAATCCCCAACGGTATTGGATCTTGCGGTTCCTAAGCTGTTCTGTAACATGGGCTAGTTCTCGCCTTTTCTGTAAGGTGACTGGTGACAAATCTGAAAACAATTGCAATTCAGTACCTGCATGTTGAATAGATTTCTTAGACCTTGCACAGCGCATAAGCTCTTCCTTGTCCTTGAAATTAAGGAATTTTATTATAATGTCCCGTGGGGGTGCCTTAGGTGGTGGTTTAGGCCTCAGGGCTCTGTGTGCCCTTTCCATTGTAATCTCTGCCGAGGATGGTGTGTCTTTTATTGTGCGAAACAGGCTTTGGAGGTATCCTTCAATGGCGGGGGGGTGGACAGACTCAGGGACTCCTCTAACCCTTACGTTGTTTCGGCGACCCCTATCATCTAGGTCTTCTATTTTGTCTGACAATGACTGTATGATTACTGTATGATCCTGTAGTGTAGAGGAGTTAGTGTGTACTGTGGCATCCATGTTGGCCTGTGCCTCTTCTACTGCTGCGACCCTGCCCTCCAAAGTGCTAATGTCTTTACGCAGGTCCTGGAACAAACTTCGCATTTCCTGCATGACATTATGTATATCTTCCTTAGAAGATAAGTGCAGCAGGTCTTTTTTAGTAACATTAGCGTGTAGCTGAGCCTCATCAATAGTATTTTCTACTTGGGTTGTGGGTTGTATTGTCTCCATACTCTCTTTATTTGGTGTCACTTGCTGCTCTAATGGCTTTAGGAATTTATTTAAAGGTTTCTGGGTAGTTTTCTTTTCAGCTTTATGTTGTTTTTTGTTGATGGGCATTCCCCACTATTGAAAGGGTGAGCTTATGAGATATAGGGGGCAATGCCTTGGTGAGGGCAAAGTAATAGGCAGCGGAAGGGTTAATGTCTCAATAGGTAAATTTGTGTAGTCTGTCTTGGGAGATATCAGGCCCTGCTATTGCTTGCTATTTGAGTATTGGCAGTTCTGAGCCCCTATTTCTTTAGTGTGATACTGTGATGCAGTGCTTTCACGTAGGGCACCGTCTATCTCTGGCACTCTCTCAAGAGCCTGCAGTTTAATTATAGCCTGCTTTACAATTTTCTGTCAGGCCGTGGATGTAGTCTGCATCGTGTGCGCAAGCGGCCTTGTTTTTAGGAGATGATGGCAGCGTTTTGGCATCTATATCAGCATAGCCCTGTGCCTCCTAATCGTTACGCTTATATGAGCGTCGGTCATATCGGGCTTAATCAGCAGCGGCTGTGTGTATGGAGGTGCGTTTCTTACCCGCTCTGGGCGCGCGGCTGCAGCAGGCTCTATGCCTGTCAGATCCGTTGCTGTGCTGTACCTGCCTGGATGTGTGAGCCGCGGTGCTGCGATGTATCCGATCCGTCTTTGTGTCCGGGGCACTGGTGCTTAGTATAGCCTGAGGTGTACAGGTCTCTGTGTTGTGCCGACTGGGCCTCCTTTTCCGTTATCAGGGCAGTATCCACTCTCGTTAGCTGATGCGGGCCAGTGTTTAGACAATAAGTAGCCGAGCTGTTTCAGGTCAACCCCCAAGTATAGATTTTAATGTATTTTTATCTTTGTTTTTTCCTTGAGCCAATAAATAATTTTTTTCTAGTCCTTGGAAATTCTTCTTTATATCAGATATAATTCAAAAATAGACTGTATCATCTGTTCATTTTTCTACTAAGGGTACATTAAGTTGCACCACACACTCACCACACACCACACACTCCTTAAATCAAGTAGCTTGCCAGGTTCATTTTAGCTGTAGCGTAGAGATTACCCTCCTAATCACTCCCAAACAGCTCTATTCCTTATCTCACCTCCCACTGGTCTGCCAGTATGCAGTATTAGGGCATTTAAATAAAAAATATATATATATTGTAGGGATTCCTTATTGACCCTCCTACCTACCTGATCCCTACTAAACAGCTCTCTAACCCCATACCCCCCAACTGTCCCGATTTTTTTTTTCCTGGGATAGTCCCGATTTTAGGGGTCTGTCCCGGGTTGCTAGCCATCTGTCCCGCATTGCCCCATGCGTTAAAAAAAACTGCATTTTTTTTTATTCTATTGGGCCCATACTCAGAAGCAGCTGACTTTTCTCTCTCAGGGTTATATACCTGTTAGATTCCCTGTGGAAAAGGAATGGTGTGTGGTAATGGTGACCTCTAACCTCCTGGTAGTGATGACGTCTAACCCCTGGTGATAATACTAGCATGCCTTCAGTTTTATACGATGAGCAGTGGCAGCCTCAGACTGCCAGCTAATGTGCTTGCCAACCCCAGGACCCCATATAATTAGTTAAAGATATATATACACACACACACACACACACATACTACATCATATATGGGTATCTGTATGTAAAAGTGTGTGTGTATCTGCATGTATAAGTGTATGCTATGTAGTGTGTGTGTATCTGCATGTATAAGTGTATGCTATGTAGTGTGTGTGTGTATATCTCTGCATATGTAAGTGTATGCTATGTAGTGTGTGTATTTGCATGTATAAGTGTATGCTATGTAGTGTGTGTGTGTGTGTGTGTGTATCTCTGCATGTGTAAGTGTATGCTATGTTGTGTGTGTGTGTATCTCTGCATGTGTAAGTGTATGCTATGTAGTGTGTGTATTTGCATGTATAAGTGTATGCTATGTAGTGTGTGTGTGTATCTCTGCATGTGTAAGTGTATGCTATGTTGTGTGTGTGTGTATCTCTGCATGTGTAAGTGTATGCTATGTAGTGTGTGTGTGTCTGCATGTGTAAGTGTATGCTATGTAGTGTGTTTATCTGCATGTGTAAGTGTATGCTATGTAGTGTGTGTATTTGCATGTATAAGTGTATGCTATGTAGTGTGTGTGTGTGTGTATCTCTGCATGTGTAAGTGTATGCTATGTTGTGTGTGTGTGTATCTCTGCATGTGTAAGTGTATGCTATGTAGTGTGTGTATTTGCATGCATAAGTGTATGCTATGTAGTGTGTGTGTGTGTATCTCTGCATGTGTAAGTGTATGCTATGTTGTGTGTGTGTGTATCTCTGCATGTGTAAGTGTATGCTATGTAGTGTGTGTGTGTCTGCATGTGTAAGTGTATGCTATGTAGTGTGTGTGTGTCTGCATGTGTAAGTGTATGCTATGTAGTGTGTTTATCTGCATGTGTAAGTATATGCTATGTACTGTGTGTGTGTGTGTGTGTGTATCTCTGCATGTGTAAGTGTATGCTATGTAGTGTGTGTGTATCTGCATGTGTAAGTGTATGCTATGTAGTGTGTATCTGCATGTGTAAGTATATGCTATGTAGTGTGTGTGCATCTGCATGTGTAAGTGTATGCTATGTAGTGTGTGTGCATCTGCATGTGTAAGTGTATGCTATGTAGTGTGTGTGCATCTGCATGTGTAAGTGTATGCTATGTAGTGTGTGTGTGTATCTGCATGTGTAAGTGTATGCTATGTAGTGTGTGTGTATCTGTATGTATAAGTGTATGCTATGTAGTGTGTGTGTGTATCTGCATTTGTAAGTGTATGCTATGTAGTGTGTGTGTATCTGCATTTGTAAGTGTATGGTATGTAGTGTGTTACTGTGCATTTTTGCTGACTTTAAAGGCCAGCATCTAGAATATTAATGGGAAATGCAGAGAGCAGTTTTAAAGAATTTATTATTAAATGTCCAATTAAGGTAAAAATATTTAGCACTGTCTCTGCAAAGGCTAATTTAAATACATAGCTCACATAGCCATACCAGTGGTTTGAGCTTATGTTTGATTTGCTGCCTAAGAGTATTAAAAGATATGACTTTATTTACAATTTTATTTATATTACTTTGGTCTTATGATTTTTTTTTAAGCCCCGTCCCTGCTCCTGCCCATCACATTTCAAATTATTGCCGTGGGGGGGTCTGTCCCGTCCGTCTTTTGAATTTTGAAATGTTGGGAGGTATGTAACCCTACCGTCTCTAACTAATAGCAGCCATATTGGGTACTGGTAGGGACCTGCCAGTACCCAGTTTATAGTATTTTTCTTATTTTATTGTAACTATTTCCCTTCCTCTCCAAGAGATTGTTAAAAGGGCCTTCCCCTCCATCGCCAATTTTTTTTTCTGTAGCATAGGGAAAAATGCAAATCCTGCTGCCATATGTGCATGCTCCTGAGTTTAATTAGTTATGCTCTTGAAGAAAATACCAAGAGTGCAAAAAAAATTGAAGAAAATACGTAAATGTAATAATATAAGTAAGCTGGAAAGTTGTTTAAAATTGCATGCTCTGTCTGAATCATGCAAGCTTGACTTTTATCTTCCATTGTGTGTCCTATAATGAATATTTATTCATTGAGTACAATATGTATAAAGTATTCTGGCTGTCTCAGTTCATTGATATTGAACAAAGACTGTTGCACATTCTCAAAATACCATTTCATACAGTAGAATTGCAGATCCACAAATGCATATTTAAAAGACACGTCAATTGCACTTAGTCTGAATTTCAAATGAGTAATAGATGAATAGAAGATGCTGCAGACAAATGAAAAAATTATTTATTTGAACAAATTTAAAAATATATGGAGAATTGGTCAAGAACTTACGCGTTTCGCCTCCACATTCGGTTCTTACTCATAGATGGTATTTTTTTTCCTCCCCCTGACAAATTCTAAAGTTACTTTCATTTTCCCTGTACCCTGTGACAGACATTAGCCAATCACAAAATGCATATATATGTATACACTGTGAACACGTTTTTTTTTTTTTTTTTTAAATTGCATGTTCTGTCTAAATCATGACAGTTTAACTTTGGCTTGAGTGTCCCTTTAACTGCTTCACTGGGGTCACAGAGGGCTTTAACTCAAACAGCAACTTGTGCAGAGTTTCCCTACACGTTAAGACCCACCTGGAACTAACCCCAATCTACTCAGCACATAGGGTAAAACTTTTAAAACCTCTATAGTGGGAAACAACACAATTATAAAACTTACCTACTCATTTTAGGTTAACGTCCCAGCAGCCATAGTGAAGTATAGCAACGAGATTCCACAAAGAAAACATACAACATAGCTAACCATAAAAAGGTAAAAAAATCCACCAGTATTTATATTTGACCCAAATTACCACTTACTATATAACTAGGGTTCCAGGTCTTCAACCGAACAGTCCAGTATCTCAGCAGGCTGCTCAATAAATTCTTCACAAAAATACTGAGCACTTAAATGTACAATTTTTAGTCCCTGGGTGTTAGCTGAATGCAAAAGACCTCCTATGCCTTAAAGGGATATAACACCCAATGTTTTTCTTTTATGATACAGATAGAACAAAAACAACTTTCTAATTTACTTCTATTATCAATTTTCTTTGTTCTCTTGGTATCTTTTGTTGAAAAGTAGGGACGTAAGCTTTGGAGTGGCCCATTTCTGGACCACTATAGGGCAGCATTTTTAGAAGAATGTTATCCATTTGCAAGAGCACTAGATCTCAGCACTTTTTCCTGCCATTAGTGCTCCTGACGTCTACCTAGGTATCTCTTCAACAAAGAATATCATGAGAATGACGCACATTTGATAATAGAAGTAAATTGGATTTTTTTTTTATAATGGTATGTTCTGTCTAAATCACAAATTATTTTTTTTGGGGGGTTCATATCCCTTTAAATAATGCATTACAAATATGTAGCAGAAAGAAGTGAGGTGAGGAGTCTAGGTGGCCAGATCCCTACTTTTTGTGTGTTACTGGCAGCCAAGGGGTAAAATGACTGTTTACTTGTGAAAAACATACATGGTGAGAGTGGAGGATATAAGGTAGAGCTTTTGAAGGACAATGTGTCAGATTGTCATACCCAGTCACCTACAGATTATGCAGTATTTTTGTGGAGCACAGCTGGCAACCCTATAAAGAACATAACAGCATTTGCACTGCAAAAAACATATTTCAGAGTATACACGTATAATAGCACATAAACACAATTTTGCGCATAGATATTAACACTCACACACGCACACTTTCTGTTAAACACTCTCTCTCTTTCTCTTTCTTTCATGTAATTAGCAAGAGTCCATGAGCTAGTGACGTTCCTACCAGGAGGGGCAAAGTTTCCCAAACCTTAAAATGCCTATAAATACACCCCTCACCACACCCACAAATCAGTTTTACAAACTTTGCCTCCTATGGAGGTGGTGAAGTAAGTTTGTGCTAGATTCTACGTTGATATGCGCTCCGCAGCAGGTTGGATCCCGGTTTTCCTCTCAGCGTGCAGTGAATGTCAGAGGGATGTGAGGAGAGTATTGCCTATTTGAATTCAATGATCTCCTTCTACGGGGTCTATTTCATAGGTTCTCTGTTATCGGTCGTAGAGATTCATCTCTTACCTCCCTTTTCAGATTGACGATATACTCTTATATATACCATTACCTCTACTGATTCTCGTTTCAGTACTGGTTTGGCTTTCTACTACATGTAGATGAGTGTCCTGGGGTAAGTAAGTCTTATTTTTTGTGACACTCTAAGCTATGGTTGGGCACTTTGTTTATAAAGTTCTAAATATATGTGTTTAAACATTTATTTGCCTTGACTCAGGATGTTCAACGTTCCTTATTTCAGACCGTCAGTTTCATATTTGGGATAATGCATATAAATAAATCAATTTTTTTCTTACCTTAAAATTTGACTTTTTTTCCCTGTGGGCTGTTAGGCTCGCGGGGGCTGAAAATGCTTCATTTTATTGCATCATTCTTGGCGCAGACTTTTTTGACGCAAATTTTTTTTTCTGTTTCCGGCGTCATACGTGTCGCCGGAAGTTGCATCATTTTTTACGTTTTTTGCGTTCCGGATGTGGCGTCATTTTTGGCGCCAAAAGCATTTAGGCGCCAAATAATGTGGGTGTCTTTTTTGGCGCTAAAAAAATATGGGCGTCACTATTGTCTCCACATTATTTAAGTCTCATTATTTATTGCTTCTGGTTGCTAGAAGCTTGTTCACTGGCATTTTTTCCCATTCCTGAAACTGTCATTTAAGGAATTTGATCAATTTTGCTTTATATGTTGTTTTTTTCTATTACATATAGAAGATACTTGTGGAAAAACGCTGCCTGGTGCTGGATCTACCAAAGTTAAGTGTATCTGCTGTAAACTTGTGGTATCTGTTCCTCCAGCTGTTGTTTGTAATGAATGTCATGACAAACATGTTAATGCAGATAATATTTCCTTTAGTACTGTTACATTACCTGTTGCTGTTCCGTCAACATCTAATGCTCAGAGTGTTCCTGATAACATAAGAGATTTTGTTTCTAAATCCATTAAGAAGGCTATGTCTGTTATTCCTTTTTCTAGTAAACGTAAAACGTCTTTTAAAACTTCTCATTTTTCAGATGAATTTTTAAATGAACATCATCATTCTGATTCTGATAATGGTTCTTCTGGTTCAGAGGATTCTGTCTCAGAGGTTGATGCTGATAAATCTTCATATTTATTTAAAATGGAATTTATTCGTTCTTTACTTAAAGAAGTCCTAATTGCATTAGAAATAGAGGATTCTAGTCCTCTTGATACTAAATCTAAACGTTTAGATAAGGTTTTTAAATCTCCTGTAGTTATTCCAGAAGTTTTTCCTGTCCCTGATGCTATTTCTGAAGTAATTTCCAGGGAATGGAATAATTTGGGTAATTCATTTACTCCTTCTAAACGTTTTAAGCAATTATATCCTGTGCCATCTGACAGATTAGAGTTTTGGGACAAAATCCCTAAGGTTGATGGGGCTGTCTCTACTCTTGCTAAGCGTACTACTATTCCTACGGCAGATGGTACTTCCTTTAAGGATCCTTTAGATAGGAAAATTGAATCCTTTCTAAGAAAAGCTTACTTGTGTTCAGGTAATCTTCTTAGACCTGCTATATCTTTAGCGGATGTTGCTGCAGCTTCAACTTTTTGGTTAGAAGCTTTAGCGCAACAAGTAACAGATCATAATTCTCATAGCATTATTAATCTTCTTCAACATGCTAATAATTTTATTTGTGATGCCATCTTTGATATCATTAGAGTTGATGTCAGGTATATGTCTCTAGCTATTTTAGCACGAAGAGCTTTATGGCTTAAAACTTGGAATGCTGATATGTCTTCTAAGTCTACTCTGCTTTCCCTTTCTTTCCAGGGTAATAAATTATTTGGTTCTCAGTTGGATTCTATTATCTCAACTGTTACTGGAGGGAAAGGAACTTTTTTACCACAGGATAAAAAATCTAAAGGTAAATTTAGGTCTAATAATCGTTTTCGTTCCTTTCGTCACAACAAGGAACAAAAGCCTGATCCTTCATCCTCAGGAGCGGTATCAGTTTGGAAACCATCTCCAGTCTGGAATAAATCCAAGCCTTTTAGAAAACCAAAGCCAGCTCCTAAGTCCACATGAAGGTGCGGCCCTCATTCCAGCTCAGCTGGTAGGGGGCAGATTACGTTTTTTCAAAGAAATTTGGATCAATTCCGTTCACAATCTTTGGATTCAGAACATTGTTTCAGAAGGGTACAGAATTGGCTTCAAGATAAGGCCTCCTGCAAAGAGATTTTTTCTTTCCCGTGTCCCAGTAAACCCAGCGAAGGCTCAAGCATTTCTGAATTGTGTTTCAGATCTAGAATTGGCTGGAGTAATTATGCCAGTTCCAGTTCTGGAACAGGGGCTGGGGTTTTATTCAAATCTCTTCATTGTACCAAAGAAGGAGAATTCCTTCAGACCAGTTCTGGATCTAAAAATATTGAATCGTTATGTAAGGATACCAACATTCAAAATGGTAACTGTAAGGACTATCCTGCCTTTTGTTCAGCTAGGGCATTATATGTCTACAATAGATTTACAGGATGCATATCTGCATATTCCGATTCATCCAGATCACTATCAGTTTCTGAGATTCTCTTTCCTAGACAAGCATTACCAGTTTGTGGCTCTACCGTTTGGCCTAGCAACAGCTCCAAGAATTTTTACAAAGGTTCTCAGTGCCCTTCTGTCTGTAATGAGAGAACAGGGTATTGTGGTATTTCCTTATTTGGACGATATCTTGGTACTTGCTCAGTCTTCACATTTAGCAGAATCTCATACGAATCGACTCGTGTTGTTTCTTCAAGATCATGGTTGGAAGATCAATTTACCAAAAAGTTCATTGATTCCTCAGACAAGGGTAACCTTTTTAGGTTTCCAGATAGATTCAGTATCCATGACTCTGTCTTTGACAGACAAGAGACGTCTAAAATTGATATCAGCTTGTCGAAACCTTCAGTCACAATCATTCCCTTCGGTAGCCTTATGCATGGAAATTCTAGGTCTTATGACTGCTGCATCGGACGCGATCCCCTTTGCTCGTTTTCACATGCGACCTCTTCAGCTCTGTATGCTGAACCAGTGGTGCAGGGATTACACAAAGATATCTCAATTAATATCTTTAAAACCGATTGTACGACACTCTCTGACGTGGTGGACAGATCACCATCGTTTAGTTCAGGGGGCTTCTTTTG